>NC_040045.1:31350588-31650588 GCF_003713205.1 Coffea eugenioides | reverse complement strand
CAGTTCCAAAATTGAAAGACAAGATAATTATAAGTTTGTTATTTTACTTCTCGCTTTAGGACATTGTCGCTGGTGGAACGGAAACTACCTATACCGTGCTAGAATGGGCAATGACAGAGCTTTTAAGGCACCCAAAAGCGATGAAGGATCTACAAACGGAGGTGAGAGGAATTGCTGGTGGCAGACCAGAGATCACTGATGAGGATTTGGAAAAAGATGAAGTATTTGAAATCAGTGCTTAAAGAAACACTGCGTTTATATCTGCCGATACCCTTACTGGTCCCGCGCCAGGCAATCGACGACGCTAAAGTAATGGACTTTGACATTTCAGCTGGAACTGTGATCATTACCAATGCTTTTGCCATTGGAAGACACCCTTCATTCTGGGAAGAACCAGATGAGTTTAGGCCTGAGATTCTTGAATTCTGGCATTGATTTCAGAGGTCATGACTTTCAATTGATTCCATTTGGAGCCGGTAGAAGCGGTTGTCCTGGAATCTCTTTCGCGATGGCTACAGATGAGCATGTTTTAGCTAATCTTATGCTTAAGTTATTTGTCTGATGGAGCTAAGGGCACAGATTTGGACATGACTGAATGCATGGTTTAATAATTCACAAAAAAGTTCCTCTTCTTGCTGTTGCAACTCCAGTTTGGTGATATAATAATGCAGCTTAACATGGTGACAATTTGGTGATATAATAATTCAGCTTACCTAAATAACAATAATAATGAGGGCAAATTCCACTTTACCCCCATATGATTTAACCTTTTTTTACATAACTCCCCTATGGTTTCAAAAGCTATACATAACTCTCTCATGATTTGGATTAAAGTGTCAAAGTGACGAGAATGATCATTTGTAACGGAGTCACCTAAAATATCAAAAATACCCTTATATAAAGTTGAAAATTATTTATTAACCAAGGGGAGTTATGTGTATATTTTAAAAATTATAAGGGGTTATATGGTAAAATAATTAAACCCGGGGGTTATATGGTAAAATATAAAAATCATACGGGGTTAGTGTGTCATGTATTTATAAGGGTAATTTTGACATTTTTAGAAGTTCCGTTATGAATGACTATTTCCATCACTTTGATACTTCAATCCAAACCATGAGAGGATTATGTATAGCTTTTGAAACCAAAGGAGGATTATGTAAAAAAAATGTTAAACCACAGGGGGTAAAATGTAATTTGCCCTAATAATGATGATGATGATAATTCAGCTTAAATAGAAGTTTCCATCTTCAGAGTTGCGGTGCTGGTAATGCATGCATCAATAGATGTTCAATTTCATATCTTTCTTCATGCAATAGATGTTACATTTGCGCTCCTTTCAATTGATTTTTTTTTTTTTTTATTGGCAAATGATCGAAATCATCTTCCAACTTTTTTACGGGACCACTTTTGGTTCTTCAACTTTAATTTAGGATAATATTATCCCTTAACTTTTGTAATTAAACTAATTTGGCACCTCTACGTGGAACAATGTCGTACTTTGATTGTTGGACCAATTTGCTTTTTACTCACTAGCTTATGGAGGGGCAAAGTCATCAATTCATATCTTCTTTTACATGGACCAAATAAGAAAAAACCTAAATGCTCACCTTCCAGTTCTTACTTTTGTTCATGCTATAGATGTATAATTCCACTCCCTTCGTTTTATTTCTTTTGGGTCCCTCTTCTTCCCATTTTACCTTCAACCTAAAGGGTTGTTAATGACTTTATTTACTCCATCTCAACATTAGTTTCAAGGAACTTGGTCGGCTTATTGTGGACCAAGTATTATGTTGGCCGTTCATTCTTAAGTTTATCGCTTGATTTGCTTTGGAGTTCACTATATGTAGAAAATTACCATGGCGGCATTAGGACAAATTTCCGAACCATAAACAATTTTACTGGAAAATAATTGACTTACATTTGAGTTATTAAGAAAAAACTCCATAGTTTGATATATAAATCACCTGCTGTTTGCGATAATGAGTTAATACAGAACATGTTCTTTACATATTATCTAGGTGCATGACATCTGAATGGCATCGATTTTCAACTAAACCTTCTGCCTGCATTATAGTTGTCGACTACTCTCAGTTTTTTTAACTCTGCAAGTTCCAAGTAAGGTTTGGTCCATCGAGTTTTACACCTTACAAGTTTTATCCCACAAATAATACATGATCAAGACACATTACATAATTAAAATACTGAATGCTTCGAACATTTGTTTTTACCTTCTTCACTTCTTAAAACACTATAAACTCGTATTTCAGTAATGCAAATAGGTTCGTCCACAACCAAGTATAAAAGCTTTAAAATTTGGAAAAACAAAAATGAGTATAGTGAAAAAGCATGCAAACTTTATGAGCAAAGAAAAGAAAATTTGGAGGAGGCAAAGAAACAAGAGCCAGTAGAGTGAATGGAATTAGTGGCGGTGAATGTAAGAATTGGGGAGGTTAGGTAAATTAACTACTTGTTATGTTCACAGCCAAAAATAAATAAATAAATATAAATGTGTAATGGGCTTCCTAACTTGATTTACTAATGGTGATTGACTAAATGGTTCCTACTCGAGGTTTAACCAACTTATACATATGTGGATAGGCTCGGATAAAAGCGATTTTCAAAAATCAGAAGCCATTCCCTGACCTATTCAAATAGGTTTGGGTAGCCTAACCATTTTCAAAATGTTGAATTGATTACCCTATTTGTTTATTTGAACCAATTCAGTTCTCCAAGTTACCGGCTTTTTTATTTGATTATCTTTTCTTGTTAACACCCTAAGTGGTGACGGATTTTATCACATTAAGAGAATTCCCAATAGTAGAATGGGCAAATTCTTGTTAACATCCAAATTCTTTCTTCTGACGGACTTCCAAATTAGTAGAATGGGCAACACAAGGAGAAGCATATACTATTTTAGATTTTGATTTTGACCAAAAAAAATCAATTTGTTAATGCTTTCATTTGCTTTTAGCTTAGATCTTTAAACTTTTTATTAGGCAAAGATGCTAAAATATTAACTCTAGCCAAGAGTGGATTTTGCTGATCGGGATTAATTACCATGTTACCAAATTTACATCAAACGATAAACATCCCTGTATCTATAGCTCTGGTATTAACGTCTTCCCCCTAGTGACGGGAAAATAATGGCTGTAGTGATTGGTTATTGGAATAGTTTCCAATAGGGGTGAGCAAATTCGGCACACATCGAATTTATAATCCAATTCAAATTCAATTTGGTAATTTGAAATCGGATATTTGGTAATTTGGTACAAATTCGGTACGTACCAAATTCTAATATGGTATGAAATAGGTAATGAGATTATGAATTTGGTAATAACCGATTTCGCATTCAAATTCGGTAAAATGAAATAGGGTACCGCATTACAACATTCGAATACCAAATTAGTTTATAAAATTATATAATATATAGATAAATGCTATTTAGTATTAGTATATACTACTAATATATTATTATATTATATAGGTAAATGCTATTAATAATAATCATGTACTTATAATAATAATATGCAATATATTTTAGTATTTGTTAATTGTTATATGACTATAATAATACAAATATATAGTAATACATAATAATATAACATAACTATAATACTTATTATTTTATACATGAGTAACATGACTAGAATTAGATAATAATTATAACATATATGTATAATACTAAATACTAAACAATAAACATAATTAGTAATTAGAATTTAGATATTGGTAATTTGATACATCATTTATATTTGAATTATTGAATATTTGAATGCGTAACCTATAATTTGCAAGTATTAGTATGCTCTAAATTTACATTACATATTTAACATAAAAATTCATATTCTCTATTCACTAATCTTAAGGCTTTAAGTATAGACAAGACAACTAAGCAGTGTAAGTGAATGCATATGAATTGCAAATCAATGTATTAGTGTATTGACTTTCACAATAACATATGTAACTAAAAAAGTTTTATTTTGATTTGAAATAAATTATAAGTTTGTAACTAATATAACTTATCACTAATCATTGTAATTTGTAAGTTTGTAACTAACATTACTTATTATTAATCATGGCAAATTATAAATTCATAAATTATTACTAATCATTATACAGTCTAAGGTTTATTCTAGTTTAAATTAATCACTTTTTATGTGTTCCTTAAATCATAGACTAAGGATTCTAGGTATAAGTGACCAAATAAATGCCAATTAAACCACAAAATGATTAGAACATAAGTAATGTGTTAAATTATGAATAAGTTTGGGGATCAAATCAATAATAATTTTAAAATTATTGAAGAGCATAATGAACGTATTATAATTTAGGAGCCCCAATTTGTAAATTAAAAATTACACAATCACTTCCTTCAGGACCATAACAGGGTTATCTCATCAGTTTTTTTTTTTTTTAATAAATGAATTCGGTTAGACAGAATTGATAAGTGACTAATTTACGTAATAATTGTATGACTTTTTATATTATTTTTAGTCACTTTGGGTATATTATTGGAAGAAAATAAATCATTTTGGCTATAATTGGTGAAAAATGCTTTTAAGTGGTTAAATGAGGTTTTTATCACTTTTTACTTGGATTTTGTGCATTTTGACAGTTTTGACACATTTTCGTATTTTGGCTATAGCTTGAGCTACAATGATCGGATTGAGATGATTATTAAACCAATTTGAAGATAAGAGATAGATCTACAACTTTGATGAAGACATCTGAATCCAGTTTGAAGGTTTTCTAGGTCAAAAAGCCGAATTACAGTAGCTAATTTCTATTGGTCGAAGCTGAAACAGGGCAGTGAGCAGTCAAGGGTATTTCGGTCATTTATCAGCCTACACAAATCCAAATGAGGTGATTCTTGATGCATTGGAAAGTTAACTCAAAGGGCTACAAGTTTTATGTTTTGGTCAAGAGCTAAATCAGCTTTTATCATCAAGAAAAGTTCACTTGAAGTTGATGCAAAATTAGAGCAGAGCTGGAAATTGAACAACAGTGCACCAAAATGTCACTGTAGCAATCCGGCCGGAACTTGGCCGGATTTGTGGCCGGATTGTGGTCAGAGAAGTCTGCTCTTTACGCGGAAAACTCAATTTCACCTCCACTAAGTCACATGTGATGCTAGACATGTGAGAAACATTCCCAGCTGTAAAAGGGAGGTGTAAACCTCACTTCTTGACCAACTTTCACCTTGATATAGTCAAAGCTTGCAAGATTGAAGGGAGAATAGAGAGAGATACGGGAGAAAGCTTGGAGTGTAGAAATGTAGCTCTTTCATCTTCTGAGTGTTAGATTAGTTTAGTGGAGACTAGTATAGTTCATCCATTCTTGTAGATTGACTAGAATAGGATGAAGATGGAGATGAAGAAGAAGGAGTTGAAACTCAAATGACATGGGTTATCTCTTTTCCAACTCTTTATCTTTTGTATCAGATTCTTAAGTATAGTTAATATGCAAGTTCTGGATTTTGTGTTCAATATGTGTCTCTAAAGTTTATGCCTTGGGTTTGGTTGAACTTTCTATAATTGTTAGTGCTTATTATTTGGTTATTTGATTGCTATGATTTGAGCAAGTTATTTAGCACTTTGGCTCTTTAAATCATGATTAATCTGGTACCATTGATTGTGATTATCTAAGGTGTTGTTTCTGCAATGAAAATTGAGATTTAACACTAGTTCAAGAAGTGCTAAACATAGGGAGTACACTCATGAAAGTAAAGGTGCACCTATGTGATTTTTAGTGATTTATTTCATGTAATTTTACTGAAGAAATGAACTTGTAGCTAATTTCAAAATCATGAGAATAGGTATGGATTAGTTATAAGTGTAATTGATTCACTATGAAAGTAGGATTCAAATGCATAAGGAAATTACACCATAACTAGCCTAGATGTAGTACTAAATGATCCAAATATAGCACTTGCATGAGTAGTTAGGGATACCACAACCTAAGGAGTTTTTATTTGTCATTTTGCATAATTTCAGTAGGTTAAATTTGTTATAATTCATTGATAGTCTAAATAATAGAGAAGCTTTAGTAATACCGATAATTGTTCACTCTTCCCTGTGGGATCGACCCGATATATACCCTAAATTATTAGTTAACCTGTACACTTGCAGTGAACGGGTGTAATTCGGTTTTTTTTAACTTGTACGTATATTAAAATCCCGTCACGAATTCATTACCATTTTTGAATTCGAAATCAGTTGCGAAATGAATTCGGTTATAGTCAATTCGAAATTAAAAGCAGTTTAGATTTCTATAAATCAAATAACCGAATTCACCGAATTCAACTAACCGAATTACCGAATTTGTACCGTTTGCTCACCCCTAGTTTCCAAGATCTTAAAGATAGCTCTATTTGGATCCCCTGTTCTTGGAGTGTTTTTCAAATACAATAAAAATTTTTAAAAAGTATTCTAAAAGGTAATCTAAAAATTAGTTTAAAATTTTTAAAAATTTTAAAAAATATCTCAAAATATATTCTAAAAACTCTTCTACTCTTAAATATCCCAAAATATTTTCTAAAAATATTCCAAAATATATTCTAAAAACTCTGCTACAGCAAAGTTTTTAAAAAACAGCTAATCCAATATGATCTCTTTTTCCGGACTAGCTCGCCTATTATATTAATAACGTAGCCATGAATAACCTTTTCTGGGCACCACAAAGGGGAGTAATAGAAACATGGACCAAGATAATCCATAGGGTGGCGTAGTGCCTAAAATTCCAGTATGCTTTGGACTGGATAACTTTGACAGAAGTAATATGAACATTATAAGCATATCAAGGATAAAAATTGCCAGTGTTTTTCTGCAAAATCGATTAATGGTTTACTAATAGTCCAAGTCTAAAGCAAGAGACTTGGACCCTTACAAAATTGTTTATAAAATTTCCTTGGGGTGGCTAAAACCTACGGTCATCTATACTGTATCTAAATCTGTGCATGTATGGCTTGTGCTATTAAAATTAGGTATTGCAAATCTAAATCAAGAAGAGAGGGGGGTGTGAACTTATTATCAATTCACGAAAAGTCTTATGAAACATTAACAGTTGATTTTTCCGTATCAATATAGTAGTCACGTCACTATTTTTTCACGTGGAAAAAATGGAAAAAGAAGAATAGTTAAAATGTTTAGCTTTTAATTATTGACACCAAAAGTAATAAAATAGAAGCTTGCTAAGGTACATTATTTCAAGATGGCCTCATAAATAGCTTTTGAATCACTTGCATATGGGGTTTTAATTCATACCGATGAGTGTGTGAATTGCGGAACTAAAATAAATAATAATTGTGAGGATTCATTGTAAGTTTTGGTGTATGCATAGTTATGATATATGTTTCTTTTGTAGTTTAGTTCGGGTGTATCTAAAAACTCTAAGCATGCAATTTATTAGTTTTTCTTTTCAAACAATGTACTCACCAACTATGAGCTTATGATCATGAATGCGAAGATTATATGAAATCCAGTTCTCGTAAATTAGTTGGTAAGTCTTGAGATTAAAATTCTTGTACAGTCCACACTAGGGTTATAAATGAATCAAGCCCTTAATAAACAGTTAGGCCTCAATTTGAATTCAATTTTTAGCGAGCTCAAGATTGAATTTGAAAGATAATTAGGATTCTATTGAAGTATTGAATTGATTTTGAACTTGCAAGTATTTAGCTTGTTAAGGATCGAATAATTTGTTTATATTTTTAAATATTTTTTATTATTTTGATATAGAAAAGTTTTATATTAAAAATAAGTAAATAAAATGAATTTTAGCTTTCGAATCTGAGTTTGATCATATCAAATACAATGTTAAATCAAATTTGAACTCAAATTTAAAACTCGTATATGATTCAAGTTATTCAAATTTGTATCTGAACTTCAGAATCAAAGTTAAAAGTTTGATTTGATTTGATTTGTGTATACTCTCATTTCAATTTGCAGAATTTTTAGTAACTACATTCGCTATCTTTGTTGCTTAGTCAAAAATCAAGTTGGAAATGAATTTATTCGAGGTTACATGTTTGAAAAAAAGATTACGTATAAACTAATTACCAAACAATTTAACTAAATCATATTAGCATAAAAGAAGCCACCCAAAATGTAAATTAGTGCAGGCACATGCATCTGTGATTTCTTTTACCTCTCCGAAATATTTTTAGTGATGAAAAACTCAAGGATTGGTCAAGAAGGCGCTAGTAATAGTTTATGTTTAGGATGGTTATGGCTTCAATAATCTCAAAAAAATTGACTAATAGACCACCAATTGCGGGATAAACAAATTGTCATTGGCTTAGTCAAACTCTGACTCGATCCAAATACTAGGTGTTTAGGGTTAATTTCTCAAAATATAACAAAAAAAAAGTCCGTCAAATCACTACAACAAAAAATGGTCTTTCCTGACATGTCTATAAAGACACTTGTTGGTTTTTGTCATTATAGTACCTCTATTATGACACTTATTATCAACTCAATAATATATACTTTAATTTTTTTATTTTATCTGATATAAGAATAATAATGTGCTTTTAAACTACCTAACATGACACTTGAAAAAATGTTATTGTTCACAAGTTTTTCGTCATACTCATGTGAGGTGCACGTGTTCCTTTTTCTTCTCTTCCCTAAGTAGGGCAAACACAAGTTCACCTCTTGTTTTCTCCTCCGCCGCTCTTGCTTTCCTTTCTTCCTCTGGCTCTCCAATCTCCAATCCCTCATCGCATCCTTCGTTTTTCATTCTCATTTAAATTATTCCATATTCTTCTCTTTCTTCTCGTTCTTTCCTTTTTTTTTAACCAGAAAAGAGAGCAATCAAACCAGTCATATTATACATGAATTACATCTTGAATCTTTTTAAAATTTCACATAATTTCTGGAGTGAGAAGGCCCATGGCATGGCGTTTTTGGTCGTATTTCTTCCATCCAAAAGAGCAGCTATAGACAAGTGCCCAACCCAAGGGTTTCTTGGTCATCTCCCTCCTTTCGGCCTTCCTGGATCGCAGAGAAGTCTGTAATGGAGTAGAACAAGGAACTTTAAAAAGACATTTTACTCCTGAACTAAATCAATAGTTGTAGAGTGACGTCATTAGCTCATGCAGCTTCGACGCCCATACCGGCAGCTCAGTGAAGGATTTCGTAAAATTCTCCTCTCTTGAGCTACACAAGGCTTCGGCCACATCGCACAGCCTTACTACATCTCCAATTATAGATTTTTGGGCCACCTGCAAGAGAAGTTCATCGACAAGATGTCAGCAAGCGGAGTCCGACGATTGTTCCGGAGAGACTGGGGAAGTTGTTGTGACTCAGTCAGACGACGTAGCAGTGTCATTGGGTTGTCGATATTTTTGCTGCTGACTAATAACAATTGGGGATTTTCGCTGCATGTCTTTCAAGGTGTTCGACAAATGTACCCAATGTTCGATCTCTTGTTGGTACTTGTGTTTGAGCTTGAGAAGAGCTCTTTTCTTCCTTTGCCGGCAGTTCTGCTCTTCAACGGTCGGATCCGGTAGCCCCGATGCCGAAGTGGAGGAAAGAAGGTCGATACGGGAACGTTTCCTGTGTTTGTAGATGAAACCGTCATCGTTGATGAGTTCCCACTCATCGTCAGGTTCCCAGCTCACTGGGGTGGTGGCCATTGGGCTTCTCCCTCTCGTTCTTTCCTTCAATTGCCAAGAAGGGTATGTTTTCCTTGGGTTTGTCACTGCTTCATTCTCATTTGCACTTGTAATTTATATTCCTCCTTTGCAGGTACTAAAACATGTCACATCCAGTTTGAATATGCATTTTGTTAAGTAATTAATTATTTCTTTACTTGAAACTGTAGGTACTAAAACATGGTGGTGGATAACTTTTGTCCCCCTTCTCAGAAAGTGCCAATGACTAATTTTAGACCCTGTTGCTATTATTAGTGGTCGCAAAGTCTGTCCTCGTGGAAAAGAGATTGATAGCCCAAGGAATCAATGCATGCTCTATGCTCTGGAGATCATGAGTTCAATTCTTGACTTCTCCACAAAGAAAGACTACAAAATAATGGTACTCCATAGCTAAAGAAAAGATCCTGACAAAAGCCCTTATTGTCTACTTTTTAGAGCTTCTTATTATAGGTGGAAGAATCCAATGCATGCATTGCAGTGCCTGTCAGAGTAGTAGAAATAACTGGCATAATATCCCACAACTAGTAGGGCAAAAGGACATGTATTTTGTTTGTTTTTCCTCTGGCTAAAATTGAAAATAATCCACAACATGATTGCAGCCTGGCATAATACTAGGGGCTGGCAAATGTAGAATGGACAGCAGTATTTTTTGCAACTCAAATGCTGCGTACAAAGAAGATAAGCACTAGGCTTTTGTTTTCTAATTTGTATGAAGGGAAAATGAAGAAGCTCATATGCATTGTTTTGTTGTTGCAGATGATTATTTGCTTTTCTCTAAGTTCATACTATTTTGATGCATGTTTGGTTAGTGCCATTTCAGAAAAGGTTAACTGAGGGCGTTCCAATGCAATTATTCTGTACTCTGAATAGTCTTTTTACTTTTGTCTTTTGGAAATTGATATGGTGTCCTTATTGGAAGTGGTACCGCACTTTTCTTCTTTCTTTCTGTTCAATTAAATCCCCTGCTTTATTAAAGTGACTGACAAAGTGGTTAGCTGGGATTTCGCTTAACCAATTCTAGAAATAACAACATTTAATAAGCGATTCAGAACACGTAAGATAATGTATAATTTTAAAAGAAGTTGCGAAAATTAAAAAAAAAAGTAAGATGCATTTATTCATATCCTCTGATTATCACAAGATGCGTTTATATTTGCAGGTAAATCATTTGAAGCTCAAGAACAATACAAGGAAGCTCTTGTTGTATTCTCAGTTTCACTCTCCATAGAGCCAAATTATGTACCAAGCATTGTCTCAAGTGCTGGAGTGCTGATAAAATTGGGTAGACAGAATCTTCCTATTGCAAGAAGCTTGTTAATGTTGCTCTTTGACTAGAGCCGACAAACCACCATGCGTGGTTCCTTCTTGGAGTGCTATCCAAGTCTCAAGGCTTGAAACAAACAGCCGCAGATTACTTCCAAGCCGTACATGAACTAAAACTTTTGGCTCCTGTTCAAGACTTTGCTTAACAACGCATTAAGCACCAAGGTTCCAGACATAAAGGAACTTCTATTTGGGACTTTAGATGTTGGTTTTGGCTATTATATACTGACGGTGCAGACAATTAGTTACATTAGCTGGTGTTGGTTTTGGCTTTCGATTAGCTATGTTAGTACTTGTTGATTTTAGTTCAACAAATGATATTTGAGCATTGACTTTTGCTTTTAAATTACTACATGCATTCTGTTCTTTGGAATAATTTTACAAGTCCTTTGGGTATCTAATTGACGGAATGTATAGCAGGGAACACAACCAGGTTGCTTCTTTATTTAAAAAGAAAAAGAAAAAACAACTCCTGACAGTTAAAAGTGTCAACATAGCTCAACAACTTCAACAATATCCTGACACTTTCAATTGTCAAGAAAAGAGATTTTTGTTGGCAGATGGGATGCTATAATAGCATAGTTTTCCTAACACATTGAATAGTACGAGTCTATCCCCACATTAGAAGGGACAACACTCGTCCGAGGTGTGAGAAAAGGTAAACTGTCAGTTTAGATTATCTATACTGACACTTTTAAACGTCGTTAAAGGTCATTTTTGTTGTAGTGAATGTATGTCTGACAAACGCATTGTACAAAACTATACCTGCCGTGCCCATTCAATATGGCAGGGAATTTTTTTTTTATTGTTGCAGGCTACCATGCTGACTGTGCACGGCAACTTGCGGCCAAATTTTTTTTTTTTTTTTAAAATGGAGCCTGCTACCGTGCTAATTAAAAAACAAAAAAGTCAACCAAAATTTGTTTTCAGTGCTTGACCAAACTGTTTTCTGTAACCCTCAGCTTTTGTACTCAAGAGTTTGACGGTTTTGTGGTTTTAAGACAAAAGAAGGTTACCAAGCTAGCGTTTTGCAGGAGAGGAAGAAATTGAACTGAGATTTCGGAGGATTCCTGGACAGGATTTGATGAATTTTTGGAGGGGACCATGGGGAAGCTAGAAATTTTTGGAGGGGAACATGGAGATTTCAGTGCTTGTCATAGAATAGTGAATAGTGAATTTCTAGACAAAGAAGGAGAATATAATTAGGAGAAGCAGAGAATATGCATGCGGGATAAGTACATCCGAAAACTTTCTACAACTGAATAAACTTGAAACTGAGCTTGAGTGAATCACAAATACTACAAGCATAAGATCTTGTTTGATAAAAAGTAATTGATTTGACGGAACCATACCAAAGTGAATAAAATAGTAGAGCATTCGTCATCTCATCTCTTCACACATTCTGCGGAAAACAAAAGTTCAACCAAAGAAGCCGAGTGATAGTTGCAGTATCAATGCTCAAAAAAAGACAGCGTGGATAGCTGTGATAAGTTATTCTGAGCTTGAAGTAGAGCAAGAAGGGGTCCCCTTTTCAGCTTTCACCACTTTACCACCGTTCCGTGTTGAGGGATTGAGAGAAGCAGAGAATATGCACGGCAGCAAGAAGGGGTCCCTTTTTTTTTCTGACTAACTGCCTGCTACCGTGCTGACTGCTCCATTTTAAGAAAAAAAAAATTTGGCCGCAAGTAGGACAAATTTAACAGCTACGGACAAAGAAGTTTACCCTATAAATCCCATAATGCTGTAGAAGAGAAGCTCAACCCAAACAAGTAGAACAAGAGATCAAGTTCACTGCTAAAATGAAGTCAAGTTTTTCACAAATTTTTGAGTAAAAAATCAGCTCATTTTTCTTGCATCCCATCTTTCTCGCTTTTCTTCCTTTGTTACTCATTCTCTTTCTTATAAAATGGCAATTTACGACAAAAACCAGCAGCAAAAACCTTCCTCCATCACCATGAAAGTTCCCAGTTGTGGGACACATGCATCTTCTTGGGACACATTGTTAGAATCCAAGTACGGAATAAACAACTATTGGGATATCAAATACACAATAATTTAATAACAAATAAGCCACAAGCATGAAAGATAAGCAACACATAATATTTAATGTGGTTCGACTCTACCATTGAGCCTACGTCCACGGAGAGAAACCCGTTCTTTATTATGAGAGGAAAACCCTATATAAGAATACAATTTGAACACAAAGTCAACTCTTGTCTACCATCTCTCATCTCCCAAGAACCTTCTCTCACCACCCCTTGTATAAGACTACATGTCGCCTCTTGTATGCCCTTGTATGTTCTTGTGTAGTATGTCAACTCACCTATTTATAGGGAACATTATTTGGCTAAAACCCAAATAACAATAGGAAACTAATTCTAATTCTTACACTTGTAGGAACTAACTTCTAATTCTAAATTAAATAGAATATTTCTTGACTACTATTTCAAGTAACTAAAATCAATTAGCAAACTAGTTACTTCCACACAAAATAAGAAACCTACCTAAAAGAAATTATGCCAATTTTCTAATAAATTTCTACCTTGGCGAAAATTTATTTTAACAACCATTTGCCTTCAACTACCAAATAATATGGTACGGAATTACAACCCGAATCAACACAGTCTTGACACCAAATTCATTCAATTGGCAAATTAACATATGTAGTTACCCCAAGTCCAACCTCTAGTTGACTCGTGAGAAGGGTTTCAATTCACTATCTCCTTTTGCAGGATTTTTTTTCATCACCACTTGCAATCTGTGATCCTTATCTGTGAGCTCTAACCCTAATCATTGAGGCAACCAAGTGATAAAATCACCATACTTCTTCCCATCCTCAGGACTGTCTCGCTACGTGTGGTTTTCAAGACTCCGCCTAAAACAAAAAACTCGTAACTGTCAGAGTCTTCTGACGCATGGAAATTAGATCTCTTTGTTTCTTTGGGACACGTACCATACTACCCAAAAAACATAATCAAAATCTAAAATCCACCAGGATGAAGCATCAACCGTTGGAGATATGAGAAAATCTCCACCGATTCATATCCAAAATCAACATTGGGCTCCACTTTTTCCTTGACTCTTAAATCATCTGCTTAGATTCACCGTCAAGTATCTCCATACTTTTCGATTTTCCTATCCTTCACCATCAATGTTTTTTACTAAACTATTGAAATAAGGACACATTCATTAAATTGTTCAATTAGTAACAGCTATTAATCCATTTGATCTCAATAGTTAACCAGGATCCAATCTTGAACAACCAAACTCTTGATCCAACCATTCAGTTTATTGAGATCCAAGTGCTTGTGAGCAGTCCAGTCTCGTAACCAAGCTCTGATACCACTTGTTAGGATCCAAACGTGGAATAAACAATTATTGAGATATCAAGCACACAAAAATTTAATGACAAACAAGCTACAAGCATGAAAGATAAACAACACATAATATTTAACGTGGTTCGGTCCACCATTGAGTCTACGTTCACGGAGAGAAAATTCGTTCTTTATTATGAGAGGAAAATTCTATACAAGAATACAACTTGAACCCAAATCCAATCCTTGTATACTATCTCTCATCTCGCAAGAACCCTCTCTCACCATCCCATGTATAATGTTACATGGCGCCTCTTGTATGCTCTTGTGTGTTCTTGTGTAGTATGCCAACTTACCTATTTATATGGAACATTATTTGGCCAAAACCCAAATAACAATAGGAAATTAATTCTAATTCCTACACTTGTAGGAAATAACTTCTAATTCTAAACTAAATAGAATATTCCTTGGCTACTATTTCAAGTAAGTAAAACTAATTAGGGAACTAGTTACTTCCATACAAAACAAGAAACCTGCCTAAAAGAAATTAAGCCAATTTCCTAACACACATCCACATAGATCTCTTCAGAAATTGGCTCAAAAGCATGGGCCAATGATGATGCTCCAACTTGGCAATGTCAAAACGCTCGTAGTTTCATCAGCTGAAGCAGCTGAATTAATCATGAAAACCCATGATTTGAACTTCTTTAACAGGCCTGAATCTGAGGTCAATCGGAAGCTTTTATATGATTTGAAGGAGGTCTCAGTGGCACCCTACGGAGAGTACTGGAAGCAAATGAAGAGAATTTGTGTGCATCACCTTCTAAGTAACACAAGGGGTTCAATCCATTCGTTACATAAGAGAGGAGGAAACAAACCTCTTGATCACTAAAGTTCGCGAAGGATCAGTTGTTGCACCATCATCAGGTGTCGATCTTAATGAAATGTTCATGGCCTTGACGAGTGATGTGGTGAGTAGAGCTGCTTTTGGGGAGAAGTATAGTGACGGAGAAAGTGGGAGAAAGTTTAGAAAATTAATGAGTGAGTTGGTGAGTGTTTTGGGAGGATTTGATTTTGAGACATTTTTGCCATGGCTTGGATGGATTGATCGTGTTAGTGGTCTAACAGCTAGAGTGGAGAGAATTGCCAAGGAAATGGATAAGTTTCTTGAGGGTGCTATAGAAGATTATTTAGATGGTGATGGGAAGAATAATGAGAGCAGTGAACAAAAAAGTAGAGAAGATTTTGCTGATGTTTTGCTGGGAATTCGTAACAACAATGTAGTTGGCATACCCAGTTTCTCTCCTTCTTTCTGTTCTTCATTTTTCTTTTTCCTCTCCCTTTTTCTTTCTATTTTTGTGTTGCCGCCGCCTCTCTTCTATTTCCCTCTCGTTGTTCTACCCTAATGCTGCATTTCGCTGCCTTTTATATGAGACAAGACCTTCCCCCAACCCTAGAAGTGATAGTGCAAATTTTGCTGCACTTTTTTGGCAATCTTTGTGCCACTAGATAGTTCTTAATTCTGGAACTTTCTTGATGTTTCAGATTAAGGCCAGGTGGCCTTTGTACTAGGAAAGAAAATTGTAAAAAAAAAAAAGAATGGAAAAGAGGCCAAATTGATGTCGTAACATAATTTTGTACTACTATCCATGGCTTCTGGTACGAAGCCATAGAGAAGGATGGCGCACGTGGATTTTTTTTTTTTCAAAAACTGATTTTGATTGATTTTTTTCTTTTCTTTTCTTTTCTGCCTTGCCTTTCTTTTCTTTTCTTTCTAATTTTCTAAAAAATGAATTGAGATGATTTTCTTAAGAAATAAAAATATCATGAGATGAAATGAATAAATATATAAATAAATAATAATTAAAAAACAAAAATAAAATAAAATAATAATAAATAAAATAAAATAAAAGTAAATACAAATTTTGGTGTCTACAATGCTCTTCATTGTTTAAGCGGTTTTGTTGAGTTAATCCTATCTAAATTTATTTAGACAAACATAATGGATAAGTTAATTATTACATTTCGGATACAGATCTTTAGAAAAATTAAGGACAAGGTTAAACTAATTTCTTTAGAGAAATAGTCTAATTTGGATTATACACTGAAATCACTTCGTTTTCAGAAGACCAAGATTCAATGTTGCCAAAAACAAGCTGACCAATGAAGGAGTTAAAAAAAACTGATGATTCTTGGTTGATTAGTCCGATCGGTTTGACTAGTTAGGTTAACTAATTTTTCAATTTTTTTTATTGATAATTGGAAATTAATTTAGGGTAAGCATAAATTATAGAAAGCATCACGACCGTGTCTTACCAAAATGTAATGTTATTTTTTCAATTTTGACTTATAGGCAATGTGAAAGAGGTATCAGAGTTACAAAATGAACAAACAATATAGCAATTCAAAATGGCTTTTCTAACCTGATTCCTAAGGGCACTATATGTGATAGGTTGCGATTTATTCAATTATTTTATTATTAATTTCTCCTATTATCTAACCCGATGTGGATTAATTATTAGATTCTACTCACTTTTCGTAATTTGCATTTATTTCAGAGAGTAGATAAAAAATACCATAACAAGAGTCAATTTGATGATTTTCAGAAAAGAGCTCAAAGGGCAGGCATCCAGGGGTATTTTTGGAAAATCAAGGCGTGATCTTTTTTTGGTAATTTGCGAAAGACAGCATAAAAGGAGGAAATGAACGAAGGGCTGGGGGTCGTCCTCTCCGCAAGGGGGGCCGCCGCATAGGAGCCAAGCATTAGAGTAGCTTTGATTTTTCCTTTCTTAGCTTTTTAGTAGTAGTTCTCTCGTTGGTGATGACAAGGAAAAACAATGGACTTCCTTTAGCTTTCTTTGACTTTTTCCTTTCGTCTTTTGTGGTTGCCCCCTGCGTATGCCAAGAGCTTTCCACCAATTAAACGAATTGAGTTTTTCCTAGTTTCGAAGTACAATGGCCGCAGTTATTCCTTCAATTTCCTGTGAATTTTCTTCATCAAATATGAACTAATCTCCTCACTCTAGTCAAGAAACAACGGATGCTTTGATTCGCCTAAAAATTGTGAGATCGATTTAATTTTATCTTTTCTTTTTATTTATTGGTATCCGCATATTCTTTGATTACAGTGCTTATGATTGTTCAATTAATTGATTGTCTTGGATCCGGATAATTAGTTAATTTGATAATCTATTGTCAATTGGGACGTTAAATCCATAATTGTTTAATTGTCTCAAAATAGTGATAATTGGCATGATTGGATTTGTGTCAGGAGAATACGCGGGCTAACCTAAAATAACCCTGGTAGTATATTATTTGGTTAGAATAGGGTTTCTCTAATATGTAAGGCAATTGGAAAATTAAATCTTACGGGCGTACCTAAGATTATTTCTCAATTAGAGTAATGATTAACGGGCTTACCTTAATCACCGACACAGTAAGGAGGGGTTGACTGTCAGCGCTTGTTTGGCAGTTATAACCTATTTATTAGTAAATAATTGGAATTGCCTTTGTTTCGATGATCAATTAGGTGCACCATTGCTGAAGTTATTTCTTGGCTAGATTCTTAATTATCACCCATTTGATTTTAGTAATTTGTTATTTAATTTTTAGTAGCTTCTTAGATTTTATTTGAAATTCTTTGATTGTCACCTTCTGCACAAAAACACCCCCTTTGTTACTGTGAATTTGAAAAGAAACAGTTACACCCAATCCTTGTGGATTCGACTCTACTTACCACTATTTGCAAAAATTAACTTTAGTTGAGCAGGTTTTTATTATTGCACAGGCTGACAACCTGTCAATTTTTGGCGCTGTTGCCGGGGACTGGTGCCAAATTAATTTGTTTCTTTTTAAGTTCATCTTGTTTTTATTTCTTATTTATTTTTCTCTTTTTTTTATATTGTTTATGGCTGCTAACATTCCGTATTTTGATGATAGACTGGACTTTATTCCTGAATAGGGTTATGAAACTCGTGTTTTTTCTAATGATCAATTGGCTGTTGCAAATTGTGGAACTTATTTTGCTCCAAATTATTCAACCGACATATGCTCTGCATTTCAAGATAACCTGAGTGCTTTAATTGATACTTTTGGAGATTTTTCACCTCAATACCAAACGTGATATGACCCTTATTCAAACGGGTATGATCAAGGATAGTGGGATGATTCCAATTTTAATTATGCGACCAGACCAATGGATTTTCAACAGCAAGAGTCTCAACAACCATATTTCATATAAGGTATGTCTCTTCAAGAAATGATTGAATTATTCGCTACTAATACATATCGATTTCATCAGGAGACACAAGTAAACATTAGTAACCTGACGGATCAAATGCATCAATTGACATCCAGGATAACGTGATTAGCTTCTCACCTTGAAGAATTGGCCGCACAAACAAATATCAACCTTGAGGAAGATGAGAGTGCAATTGTCCGGCCAAATGACATGGAACTGCAAGAGTTTCAAGAAAACATATCTAAAACTGTTGTTGAAAAGGAAACTAAAGTGCAAGAAATGAGACCCCAGTATCAACTCGTTCAAGAGAATGAATCCAGTGAATAATCTTCAAATGCGGTGACATCTCATCCATTCATTCATCAATATTCTCCTGACTTTTATTCTTCAACTCCTGTTACTGAGATTAATTTTATTATACTAGAATATTTTAAATTTCATGACAGAAATAAGTTAAGAGTGGCGATGGCAAAATATCTTGAATCGATAAATGCGTGTGATGGAGGAGTGAGTGGAGAATTCAGATCATTGTTGACTTGTTTGGCGCCATCTATTAGTCCATGGAAGACCGTAGCTCGTGTGCTCAAGGATTACTCTACTTACGAGGGCTATCAGGATTACATAGAGAATGAAGCACTGAAACGAGTCACAAGATTTTATCCTCTCTAAACAAACATGACAATCTCTAGCCAAAGATATTAAAGAAAGGCGCTCATTGGGAGGCAACCCAATTGTTTCTTTTAATTGTTTGTTTGATTTCGTGTGATAGTTTAAATATGTTTTCTTTGAAATTGACTGATTTCGGGTTTCAATTTTCGTTTTGATGATTTGTAGGTGTCTTTCTGTCATGACGCACCCGCGTCATGACTTATAAAGAGCTCACGGTTAGAATCGTCAGAAGAGGTTCTTGCCCTCATGACGCGCCCGCATCATGACATATGAAGAGCTCATGGTCAGAATCGTCAGAAGGGGTTCTTGCCCTCATGACGTGCCCGCGTCAAATCCCATGAAGAGTTCATGGTTAGATTCGTCAGAAGGGGTTCTTGTCCTCATAACGTGCCCGCGTCAAATAACCTGGAGAGCTCTTCACTTTGTGCCTACATGACGTGCCCACGTCATGTTCGTAGGAAAGCTCACCTTGCTCCCTCTTCCTCGATCTCACTCTCAACCGCCACCACCTTGCTGCCCGAACTACCCGCCGCCGCTCTCCACCTATGCGTCGCAAGCTCCTGTCCGGGACCAAGCCATAGCGCCGCCGGCCTTTCCCCTTGCCACACCATCGCTCCGTGTAGTCGTCAAGGTGGAGATTCACCACGTAGTTGAGAGAGTGACGAACATCACCCGCCAAGTGGCAAGGATGTCTCAGAACTTGGCCACGTACTTCCACCACATCGGCTTCCCTCCACCGTTCCTGCCTACCCCTTATCTACTCGAGAGGGAAGTTTCGTTGTTCTCTTCGCTTTAATTGCTTTATTTCCTCCATTGAGAACAATGTAGGATTTAGGTGTGAGGGGAGCAGTTATGGTGCTAGTGTCTTTAGTTTTGAGTTTTTAGATTTTTTTCTTTCTTTTTAGTTTGTTATTTGTCCATCTTTCGTTCATTTTCTTTTTTTTCTTTTTAGTTATTAGCTCGTATGTGATGCCAAGTTTGATGTTGGATTGTTGCCTCTATTTCTGCTATTGCCAAGTTTTAGTAATGGAAGTGTATCAAGTGAATGTGCTTGAGTCTAAGAATATCTCTGTAGTGAATATTGACAACTGTGTGACTTTTATAATTTTTAGTTAACTTTCGTAAGCATAGGGAATGATTGTTGGCATTTTCATGTGAATTGGTCCAATTATTAATCTTAGTTCTCCATATTAGAAAATGAGGCTAGCTGATGCAAATTTTCTTTTAATTTTTGTGTTATGTTGAGTTTTTGTGTTATTTGGCTGTGAATAAGAGTTGACTATAATCCGCTAGTCTTTACTACCTAGTAACAGGGGATCTTCACCAAAAGTGTCAATTCTCGCGTCAAAAAGTAGTAATTGCTATGAGTACGTGGTCACGTGGCGATCGAAACTGAGTAATCGGGCTCTTTTATCTAACAAATGTCAGAGTTCACGTCAAAAGGCTCCAATGACTAGCGACTAAGTCTTTTGTTACTATTGAGAAAAGCAAAAAAAAAAAAAATCAAAAAAAGAGAAAAGCAAAAAAACGTGATAAAAAAGTGAAGGTTGTGTTAGTGTATAATAAAAGTCAGCTTGCCGATTTGTGGATTTAATATGGAGATTTTGGTTAATAGTTGGACCATTCGCTGATAAATGTTGAGCGACCACTCCTTTTTCTTAGATTAGTTAACCTGAAATTGGAAGAGTTTATGGTTCAGAAGCTAACCGGAGTGATTTTTCTTGGACTTGGCCATTGATGCTTTATTATTATTTTTCTTGGTATCTTGGCAATATGGTAGATAGAGCAATAGTCATTGTCAAATATTGGTGTTTGTTTATTGTTCTCATGCTTGAGGACAAGCATGATTTAGGTGTGGAGGGAATTGATAGGTTGCGATTTATTCAATTATTTTATTATTAATTTCTCCTATTATCTAAATCGATGTGGATTAATTATTAGATTCTACTCACTTTTCGTAATTTGCATTTATTTCAGAGAGTAGATAAAAAATATCATAACAAGAGTCAATTTGATGATTTTCAGAAAAGAGCTCAAAGGGCAGGCATCCAGGGGTTTTTTTGGAATATCAAGGCGTGATCTTTTTTTGGTAATTTGCGAAAGACAGTATAAAAGGAGGAAAGGAACGAAGGGCTGGGGGTCGTCCTCTCCGCAAGGGGGGCCGCCGCACAGGAGCCAAGCATTAGAGTAGCTTTGATTTTTCCTTTCTTAGCTTTTTAGTAGTAGTTCTCTCGTTGGTGATGACAAGGACTAGGAGATGTTCACCGTGCTCGCGCACGGTGGTAAGTTGTAGGTATGCCCAGGTTGAGAGTACAGTAAATATTTATTTTAGAAGAGATTTGTTGTACAGAGAACTTATTAAGCTTGGTTGGAATTTTTTTTAATTCTATAGGTTATTTTATATTTAAAGAGATAGAACATTTAAAATTCCTTGCTTTCCTGGTGTACACTTAAGTATGCAAAGAAAATGAATATGCTATACTTTAAAATGTACACACGAGAAGTTAATGCTATTCCAATGTAATGCATTCAGTTTCAGTTGGATTGATACAAATTTTCTTCTTCCCCAAAAACAAAGACACCATAGTAAGTCTACAGGGAGGAGAAACTCTAAAGCATCATCCAGTCAATAAGCTAATAGCAAAAGCTGCTACATATTGACCCAGAGAATCCACTATAAGCAGCCTGACATCCTATACCCAATTGCAACAGAAGGATAAAGAACAAGGCAAAGAATCATAAATGCAAGAAACACAACTAAATAGCAACCTAGGCAAGAAGTAAATTATCAAAAGGACAACAAAGCTTTCATAGTACCCTTTAATTTTCCAGTTTTGTGTGTGCATGTGAGAGAGAGGCAATAATTAATAAAAACATTACAAAATCACTGTGGTAAAGAAAAATGACATAATCCAAATACATTTTCGCTTTCTTATTCTATAACCTGTGATATGCACTCTGGCTGCTTTTTAGCAGTGAGTGCAGAGGCATAGAGGCTAGAAAAACGAAATGTTTGCAGGCAACTTTTTCGGTAGGAGAGTTTTTCATTTGTTAAGTTTAAGCTAGTAAAGAAAAAGGAGTTATGGAGGATGGAATAATACATGAGCAAAAATAGTCCTTATACTAAACGTTGAAAAAAGAAACATGGCGCAAGGAAATTTCTTATTTTGATAGATCTAAATTCACTCATTTTTCATGATGGAGTACGCATGGAAACTATGATACCACGAGAACTGCTTTTCGACACCATACTCATAAAAAATTAGAACATTGTAGGTGTAAGCTGATTCAGGAAGGAAAGCTAAAATTTCATCCAGTTCCAGTTGATGCTCAGCAGCAAAGACGTCCCAGAGATTATCCTTCTTTTCCTGTGGCATTTTTGCATAACGCTTGCGATGCTTGGCATTTCTATCCATTAAGCTGGCATGAATGAAGTAAATAATTCACACACTCCCAAACACAAGTTAGCTATCAGCCAAAAAATGCCAGAACAGCAGCAAGACATGAAGGTGATATATATGGTTACTCTCATACCACATAACATCTATAGTAGACAAACTATCCAAGCAAACTAACAGAAACAAGACCAACAAGAAAGGAATAGCAAATGATAGCAGAAAAAGTAGGAAAACTTGCAAAATAAAAACAGAAGAGGCTAAACGAATTTACCAAAAAAGAATGAATGAGCAAGGAGGTTTAACAATAAAAGTCACATAGTTCGAAGAGTAGAAAATGGCTACAACTCCAGGAGATGCACATACAATCTGCATGTAAGAAAGGGAAGCAGCACATCTAGTGCAGCAACAGTGCGAAACCAAGGAAAAAGGAGCAAACATCTAGTGCAGAGCAGCAAACATAAATTGAAAAGGCATAAATATGTTTTCATTGCTCAACTAACAGCAAATGGGACAAATAACATAAAACACTAACGATTTATATCTATAAAAGCGAGTCCCAGTGAACAAAACACACAACATTTCCTGAAAGAGGCAAGAGAAATAACAAAGAACAGTTCAAAGAGCAACGACATATGCAACGAGCAAATAGAATATCAAGCTAGACACACCGGAGGAACAACAGTCAGTCAGTCACTCAAAAACATTAGCATATAAAATAAGAGCGTCACGGAGAAACGAGAAAACAAGTCATGAGTTTACAAACGCAATGCACACTATATAACCAGCTAAGCAGTTGACAACCAGCTAATGTAAACCATTTAAAAGCAGTTACCATGGCAAATCAATATAATAATAGCCACTAATCTATTAAGGAAAACTGTTAATTAGTAAACAAGTCAAGCTGAATGCAGATTGGTAGAAGAACAACCTCATTGAGTTTTAGAACCTGGTTAGCCAAGAAACAAGAAATATAATTTGATTAAAAGAAGTCTAAAGTAGAAACAGGAGGAACACCTCTTCCACCTCGTGGCAACAAGGAGTATACCGATGCTGATGCCAAGAGTCAGAAAAAAGGAGCACACGCCTCCAAAGCAAAAGGATCACCAAGAGGAACAGGGACGCCGCAGCCAATAGCTACAGGATTAAAAAAAAGATCAAAACTTCAGCATGCACAGAAGAACAGAAACAAGGCAGAAAAACACGGGCAAAAAGTAAGAAGAAGGAAAGCAGGTCACAGAATGCACTAACAAGCATTACAGCAAACAAATAAAGCGCAAAAAGAAAGGATCTGAAAGAAAGCTGAGGAATGAGCAAAAAAATAAATAAATAAGCAAGAGAAAATGAGAGAAAACCGAAAGAGAAGGAAAAAACATTTGGAAGCAAAAGAAACGTGAACATGCACAGCATAAGTGCAGGCAACAGGAGACCATCTCACTACAAAAAAACAGAGCGAAAAAAGATTAAGAATCCGGATGCGGGTTCACGGAAAATGGCAAAGCAGCAGTAGACTAAAAAGCTAACAAAAGCGGCTAACGAAGAGGTGAAATGAGCTAAAAATCAAGAGAAAAGGTAGGAAAATCTTTGGAAGCAAAAGAAACAGGAACATGCAGAACATCAATGCATCATAACAAAGCAGAGGAAGAAAGATTAAGAACACGCACCTGTGGTTATGGAAGGCGGCAATGCAACAGTAGCCACCTATAAAGCTTGATAAGAGTTTATTTTACGTATTTTTAAGTGCATTTTATTAGTTAATTTTGAGTTGATTATTTAGTTTTATAAATAAAATAAAGAGGTTTTTGGTAAAATTATATATTTTTGGTAAAAGTGGATAATATTGCATTTCTATTGATTTTAATGGTAAAAACTTCATTTTTATGCAGGAATGATGATTCAATCACCAAAGGATGTCAAATGAGGTAAAAAATAGAGATTTGGTGATGAATTCAAGTGGTAACAAGAAGAATGAAGTGAAAAACGTTCAAGTGAGGAAATGCAATACAAGTCAGTTTTGACACTCTTCAGTATTTTGACCATATCTGGAGCTAAACTTATCGGATTGAGGTGATATTTATACCATTTTAAAGCTAAGAAAGAGACCTACAATTCGTATGAAGACATCGAAATCCATTTCTGCCATCTTCATGGGCAAAACGTTGGAATACAGAAGCTGCATTCTGTGGTCGGAAGTTAAAACAGAGGTTTGAATAGGTGACAGTATTTCGATCATATCTCAGGCTACAAAGCTCCGATTTGGATGATTCTTGAAGCATTGGAAAGATAACTCAAAGGGCTACAACTTTTGTGTTTTGCACAAAAGCTAGTTTGGCCTTTATCAATGAGAAAATCGCAGTTGAAATAAGGCCAGAGTGAAAACGCGAGTTTATGCCGCGTTTTGTGTAGGCGCGTTTTATAGCCGAAATTCTGCAATTTGACTCAGCCAATTCTCTTGTGTTCATACCACTTTCCAGCTATAAGATGCAAGGGAATTCGGTGCACATGCTTCAGAAGACAAAAGGGCAAGAAAAGTGGCTTATTTTCAAGTCAAAAATATTGGTTTTTGACTATGCTAACAAAGTGGAGATTTGGGAATCAAAGAATAGAATTTGACTTGGAAAAATAGAGCTTTTGAGTAGTTTTTATGCAGAGACATTGAGAGGGGTCTGGAGGGAGAGACGTAGCTAGCTTCTTACAGAAAAACATATTCTCCCTACCTAGGAATTGCAAGAAAAATTGAGGTTTCATCTTGTAATCATCTAAGTTCAAGACAAAGGAGATTTTTGGAAGGCTTCACCATATCTTGGCTAAGACTTTCTTTACTCTTTTTGTATTTGTAATTCATGATGATTTACATTAATGAAGTTATGAGTGTTTCATCATTCATGAGTAGCTAATTTCCTTTATCTAGGGAGTAGATGAAACTTATGGCCAAATGATATGAAGTGATTGTGATTTATGCTTGTTATGTCTTGTATTAACTTATCTACTTGTGTATGTTGGATTACTTGTTGTTGCTTGATCACAAATAGCAGGTTTATAATTGTTTTTACTCATTGAGAAATGGTAAAAATAATGGAATGACACAAGTAGAACTTGAGTTGTATATTCATGAGAATAGAAATACATTCAAGTGGATGAAATCTGCATATCATGTGTGAATAAGAACAGATTTAGTATTTACCAAGAGATTAGGACAAACTAATCTGTTTTAACCCATTATTATCATGAGAATGTGATTTTGGTATTTCTGGAAATGAATCCTTGGTTAAACAAGAGCAGTAACAAGTGTTGAATTAATTCATTTTAGATCTTTTGTGTCATAAGTGGAATCTACATCCCTAGATCTTAATATTTAGTGAATTCTACTCCCCTTGAGATATTGCAATTTTCTAGTTAAGAACTCTTGTAGTTGAATTTAATTCTAAATTTTCTGCTTAATTTTATTGTGAGTCTAAATAATAGAGTAAATTAGTATCTAATAATTGTTTTAAATTGCTCCTCGTGGGATCGACCCGATACACATCTCGTACTACAATTGCGACCTGTATACTTGCAGTCCAACGGGTGTAAATTCGGAATTAAACTTGCACTTAAAGTAAAAACCCGTCAAAGCTAACAACCAGAAACAAAAAGAATATAGGATAAACAGAGGTAAAAGACACAACAAAAAAAAATGAAAACCAGAAGCAAGCATGAGGACAGACCACACTAGCCATAAGCATAGCAAACAGCAAACAAGCGATAGCAGAAACCAGCGAGCAGGAGGCAGAATGAAGAGAAGCAGCCCGAACGGAACCCAAAAAGGAAAATTGTCCAACAGAAAATCGAGGGAATTGTCCAACGGTTACGAGAGATCCTGCCATAGCCGTACAGAGATGAGCTGCTGAACTGTAAAAAAACTGAAAGTCTCAGACAGCGGAAATTTGGCAGCAAAGGTAATTTTACATAGATGGACACACCCCCACAAAATATTACCAACGAATACAAAAAAATAAAACAAGTCAAAAAAATAAATCTTGGTGGGGAAAGCGTAATTTCACCATTGACCAACAAGTTTGCTATCCCCAAAAATGACTAACTGATGACTGATGACTAATGACAAACAAAAACAATGACAGCATCACAATTGTCTCTGAGGAAAACAAAAACAAAAGAGGCCCATGAGAAAAAAAAAAAAAAAAAAAAAAAAACTACCTGGCAGCACCATCGGCCAATCCCCAGTTGCCACATGGGCGGACGACCATCCTAGGTGGCAGGAGGCTTCCCCTCTTTATCTATATGTTTATTAGCTTTTTAGTAGTAGTTCTCTCGTTGGTGATGACAAGGAAAAACAATGGACTTCCTTTAGCTTTCTTTGACTTTTTCCTTTTGTCTTTTGTGGTTGCCCCTGCGCATGCCAAAAGCTTTCCACCAATTAAACGAATTGAGTTTTTCCTAGTTTCGAAGTACAATGGCCGCAGTTATTCCTTCAATTTTCTGTGGGTTTTCTTCATCAATATGAACTAATCTCCTCACTCTAGTCAAGAAACAACGGATGCTTTGATTCGCCTAAAAACTGTGAGATCGATTTAATTTTATCTTTTCTTTTTATTTATTGGTATCCGCATATTCTTTGATTACAGTGCTTATGATTGTTTAATTAATTGATTGTCTTGGATCCGGATAATTAGTTAATTTGATAATCTATTGTCAATTGGGACGTTAAATCCGTAATTGTTTAATTGTCTCAAAATAGTGATAATTGGCATGATTAGGTTTGTGTCAAGGGAATACGCGGGCTAACCTAAAATAACCCTGGTAGTGTGTTATTTGGTTAGAATAGGGCTCCTCTAATATGTAAGGCAATTGAAAAATTAAATCTTACGGGCGTACCTAAAATTATTTCTCAATTAGAGTAGTGATTAACGGGCGTACCTTAATCACCGACACAGTAAGAAGGGGTTGACTGTCATCGCTTGTTTGATAGTTATAACCTATTTATTAGTAAATAATTGGAATTGCCTTTGTTTCGATGATCAATTAGGTGCACCATTGCTGAAGTTATTTCTTGGTTAGATTCTTAATTATCACCCATTTGATTTTAGTAATTTGTTATTTAATTTTTAGTAGCTTCTTAGATTTTATTTGAAATTCTTTGATTGTCACTTTCTGCACAAAAACACCCCCTTTGTTACTGTGAATTTGAAAAGAAACAGTTACACCTAATCTCTGTGGATTCGACCCTGCTTACCACTATCTACAGAAATTAACTTTAGTTGAGCTGGTTTTTATTATTGCACAAGCTGACAACCTGTCAATATAAGCACGGTCAATATAAGCACACCCAAATTAGGACACTATGTAAGCACACAAAAGGAGAGTAAAAGCCCACTGTAAAATTTAGATACCCAATCCCCATTCCGTAATTAAGAATTTTACATTTTTGCCAAAAAATAATGATAGTCCCCACTATTATCCTATGGGCTAAAACCCTTTGCTACTGGCTCGGGAAATTTTAATAAGGCATACGAGTGCTGGAATTTTAACTGAAGGATAGGTGGAATGATCAATCAGATTCATCAGTCAACTATTCTCTTCAATTCTAATGAGTTCCAATATATTCTGATAATAAATTTACTTCATTCCAAATAAAATCTTGAAGTATAATATATTTTCTTCTTAAGTAATTTGCGTATAAAGGATTATGGTGGTATTCCATGTTCTGTTATATATCGTTACATATTTCTAAATTAATTGATATAGTTGACTTAAATGTGTTTTAATTCCTCTTGAAATCGTACATGCTGTTTAATCTCTCTTTATTCCTAATCCAAATCCAACTATATATTCAATTTAAGTTGTACGATTATCAATTTAGAACAGATTAAAATTGGTTCTCTTTCATAATCTTTACTTGTTTTGCTTTCGCCTAAAAGAACTGGTCTAGAAAAAAAAGAAAAAAAAGAAAAGGTCAATGCGTACATGTTTGCTCACTGGGAAAAAATTTTCTTCAAATGCTTAAGGAAAAATAGCTAATTTCATTCCTAAACTTTTTTCATGATATCAATTTAGGCCTTAACTTTTATTTTTGACCAATTTGATACTTGAATTTATGTTGCAATTCCAATTAAGGACCTTCGCGATGGCATGATTACCTAAATCTAATTTGACTCCTAATTGATTAACTAGATAGAGGTATTATGGGAACGTTACTCATGGGACTGTAATATAGCAACTAAATTGTGTAAAAAAACTACTAGATAAAACTTTTAAATCATGTAAAAATTCTTCGAATAAAACTTTCGTAATGTTTAATCTTATGATTTTTTTTACATGATTTTCTTGATTTATTAAAACCACGTGAGTGACATTCTCAAAATACCCCATTTAGTTCGTCAATTAGGAGTTCGATCAATTTTATGTGGTCGTGCCAACATAGAGGTCCTTAATTAAAATCACAAACTAAGTTCATGTATCAAATTGGATAGGAATAAAAGTTAGGGTCTGAATCGGCACTATCAAAAAATTTTAGGAACTAAATTGGTCATTTTTCCTCAAAAGAAGAAAAGAGGGAAAAACCATTTCTCATGTTGTAGTGATTTTATTTTATGCTACTAAACTTTCAATTGACCATGATAGTGAATGGATATTTTCAAAGTTAAATTTGAAATTAATTATTCTAATGTCACATATTGCAAGTAACAAGCCAAAAAGGCAGCAAATTTATTAGGGATAAATTTAGAAACAGTCCTTCAATTTTTTAAAATAAAAGTAGCCGTCGTTTAAGTTACTTGAGATAATTAGACTTGTTTCCCTTGAGGAATTTGAATGACTATCCTACCCTTGAATGTATACAAGTTTTATTTCATTTTTTCATGAAAAACAGAAAAAGATAAACTAAATATACTCACACTATTGCCCTATCTGTAGGCAATTGGCAATAGTTGTGGTGGTGATAGAGGATGTTGGCACTAACTATAGTAGAGAATCATGCGAGGATTAATTGGATGTAGGTGATGATGGTTTATAAGGGGCATTTCAGGATAGGAGAATTTTACACTAAACCACATACGAATTAATTGATAAAATCAAACTAAAAAATGATCTTATCTTCTTGATTTTAGAATTCTTATATTTGTACATGTCGATTGTCATTTAGAAATATCATAATTTTCAGTCGCCTTTTATAGGTTGACTCTTTATAATATTTAACAGGTATTTTTGGCTCACATCAAACAAACTCAATTTTGTATTGGTCACAAAAACATATGAAAATAAGGGTGTAACTATAACTACTGAAATTGGAGGAGAACTATCAGCAATTATCGAAAACCTCAGGACACGTTTCCAAAGATATCCCTTTCTGTAAGAATATCATATAGGAACATTATTGGAGACATAATAGAAATTGAATAATATTGACTAATAGCCCATTGATGAATACTTAATCTTAAGTAGGAGTCCTTGTTCTCATATGTTACTATGTCCGAAGAGGTTTCCGTGACGATTTGTCCTTATTTTTCGATTCCTCCTTTGCCTCATTTCTGCAAATCTATCCATACAGATACCAAGCCCTGCAGCCTCTTTAGACTGCCAACTGAAACAAACTTGTCCCATACTTCTTTTCCTGTTTTGGTCCAAAATCATAGTCTTATTGTATACTGAGCAAAATACAAGGGAGATTAAAAGCAATGGCAAGCTCATCAGGCTTGGTATCGGAGCTAAAGATTGATATATTTATGTTTTATCCAATCTTCTTTTCGCTTTTTCCTTTAATCTTACTGTGGTTTCTCTTCAAATTATTTTCAACTTCGAGGAAAAATCAGCCACCATCGCCACCAGGACTTCCAATTATTGGAAATCTTCATCAGCTAAGCTCACTGCTTCACCATTCCCTCCACTCATTAGCCCAAAAATATGGTCCATTCATGTTTCTTAAATTTGGTAGTGTTCCAACGGTTGTCGTTTCATCAGCTGATGGAGCTAGCCTAATCATGATGATTTGATTTTCTCCAATAGGCCATTTTCGAGCACTACTAGTAAACTTCTCTATAACATGAAGGGTATATCGGTCGCACCCTATGGCGAGTATTGGAGACAGTTAAAGAGCATTTGTGTTCTTCAGCTCCTGAGCAACCAAAAAGTTCTTTCATTTCGCAATATAAGGGAACAGGAAATGTCGATTATGATGCAGAAGATTAAAGACGCTTCTTTGGATTCAACACCTGTGAATTTGAGCGAAATTTTTTTTTCACTGACTAATGATATTGTATGCAGATCAGCTTTTGGGAGGAAATATGGTGAAGGTGAAATTGGAAAGAAATTCAAGCAGCTGTTGGATGAATTCTTGAAGTTACTGAATGAAGGAAGTTTATTTGAATTTGTGCCCTGTCTCAAGTGGATTAATCGAGTTAATGGTTACGATGCCAGAGTGGATCGTGTTGCTAGAGAAATTGATGAGTTCTTGGAGGGCGTGGTCCAAGAAAGGTTGGATGGTGCAGTGGAAAAACATTCCTGCAGATCAAGTGGTGAGACAGCTGATGGCGTAAGCAGAGGAGATTTTCTTGATATGTTTGATGAAGAGAATCTAAATAATGAGATATTAATTCAACTCATTCTCATATTTCCAAATTTCTTTTAACCTTACATGTGTAAAAGGTCATCTCAGTGATTACAACAAATTTAATGTTGTCATGACTTGTACCCAATGTTTTAACGATACTCCAAATATTCTCATATTCCCAAACTCTCTCTAGCTTTGTGGTTGAAATTCAAACGCAACCTTTGACCACAACTCATTTTTATGTAGTATAAGAATATATATTAAGATGGTAACAACAAGGATTTCACCTAATTTTCTAAAAGGTTTTCTCAGGAACTCATATATCACTAAAGGATATTAAGATCAGTCTAGAACTTCATGTACAACTTATTCAACAGGCAGGAAAAGTAAAGTTAGTAGGAAAAGAATCCTAAAACACATACCGTAAGTTCCATTCCATCATGTAGGGTAGCATTCTATAGTAGAGGAGTATAGCTCCTTTGTGCCTAGTTTCATAAGTTTCAGCTATAGATTATATGCTTTTGCGGTTGCTAAAATTTATAGGCTTTTATAACAAACCGCTTTGCATTTAATCTATTGTAGAATTTTTTTTTGTAGCGGATACCAATATTTACAAGTATATATATATATATATATATATATATATATATATATATATAGAAGATGAAGAAAATCTAACGGAAGAAGGTGGAGAAGTAATCATTAGAACAGATCTGCGTAACAGTCGAAAACTGTTACTCAAAAATAACAAGATATTAATTCAATCACTAAACGGCAAAAAAAGCATTACTCTTATATTTAATGATGAAAACAACATTTAAGTAATTACAACTAAATAAGAGTTAGAATGACTTGTACCCAATGCTCCAATCACAGTCCAAACATTCTCATATTTCTAAACTTCTCTCAATCTTAAATATCTAAAAGGTCATTGCAGTGATTACAACAAATTTAAAACTGTCATGACTTTTATCAAATGCTCTAATGATACTCCAAATATTTTCATATTTCCAAACTCTCCCTGGCCTTGCGGTTGAAATTCAAATACAACCTTAGACCACAACTCATTCTCATATAGTATAAGGATGTAAGGGTAAAATTGTCATTTTAAATGACAAGGAAGGTATCTATAATTTTTCAAACATCAGGGAAGCTCAGTGAAATTGTTAGAAACCTCAGGGGAGGTTTCTAAAATTATCCCTAAAATAAACCGCACTCTTTAAGTTAGCTTGTTTAACATAATTAATATGGTAGTTTCTTGTGGTTGTAGAAACTTATTCCAGCCTCTCTAATTTATGCTTAATTAACTGTTGGCTTCTGGAAAAAGGAATGGTGATCACAAAGACATTAGTCATGTGACTCATGCATATGCAACAGTTTACGTAGAGTGTCTATTTCTGCAATTTGAACCGTTTAGGTTAAACAAAGTTTCTTCACATGATAGACACATCAAATTAAAAAGTGATCCTATAATTAAATTATGATATTTATCATTTACGTATAGACACATCAAATTACGAAGTGATCCTGAAGCTTTTTATCCGTGGTACCCATTTGGCTGCTAGACATTTGGAACAAAATCAAAAGATAGCTTATTTTACACATGATAGAGATCTAATTGTGTATTCTATTTGTGAATATTTTCTGTTGATTTTGGTAAAATAATGTGTATACTTTGTATTTGGTGATGTGTACAGGAGTTTGAGGTAAAAATTATCTTAAAAATTTTTTCCAGAAGATTACTTTCGATATGGCGTTGGCACGCTCTATGAAACTTGTGAAGCTAAAGTCCATGCAAAGCTCTACGGATACGTGTTTTATTTTTGAATATCCATAGATATCCGATCTTGTACCCGCATATTTGAGTTTAGCATAAGTTTTAAAATTGTAGGGTTTTTTTAATAATATTTAATTAGTTACATCTATATGGTATGCTATTTTTACTCACCAAAATATTGGGCCTCTTGCTATCATTGTTTGCTGTTTATTTAACTTCCTTTCTTGAAGAATTTGGTTAATGTATTTGGCTAGCAAAATTATAAAATGTGTAATCTGTTAAAAATGATGATGTTTTTTAGTTGATCTCTTTATTATTTGAGTGGTTCTGTCACTTTAATCTTATCTAAATTTATTTAGACAAACACATTGGATAAACTAATTAATAAATTTTGGATATGGATCAAATACCTGATTTTTTCCTGATTCTTGGGGACTATTATGCAAAATGTTAATGGTTTGATGATTTGATTACTCTATGATATTAGAGGGCCAATATTAAGAGTGCAGAGAGAGTGGCCAAGGGACAATTCCATCATAGCATAGCTTCAAATGCTACGTATAGGTTTTTGGGGCAGAAATTTTATTGTATAACAAATACAACAAGGGATAATATCAGAAATCTCCCTTGAGGTATCTCCAAATATCACTTGGCACCCTTGAGATTTTAAAAATATCACCTATCTCCCCTAATAATTGCAAAAAGGCAATACATAATTCACATATCAAATAAATGGAGTTCAAAAAAATTAAAAAAATGAAACAAAATTCACTTTCTTCTATTTCTTCTTTCTCCAACATTCTCTCTTATTCTTTTTTTTAGATGACTATACAATTTTTTATTTATAAGTTGTAGTAAATTGAATTTTATTTGTCTTTTACATTTTGTGATTGTGATAGAGTAGGATATGATTTCTTTGATTATTTTGAATTGATTTTTATAATGATCAATACAATTTAAAGGTTTGGGTACGAATTGAGAATAAGTTGGAAGAAAATATAAGGTTCATAAGAAATTAGTTTTGAGCATATAGAGTTAACTTATGCTAATATATTTCTTTGCAAATATCTTTTCTGTTTTTCAAATTTCTTTGCAAAACTTTAGAGGTGCTAAATGATATTAAGAGAAACCTTATGGGAGGTTTCAGTTATTATCCCAGAAAACAAAGACAAAGCAAAATCTTTTGATTATCCAACGAGTTAGACTAATCATTAGTTTTAAAAGGCCTAACAATTGCCAAATTTTCTATAGATAAAACTCATAACCTTCAAATCACGTGGTTAGATCTTTAATGATCCCATCACACTCACCTACAGAAGCCAGTATGAGCATAAACTAATTACATCTTAATCAGCTCTTGGTAAAACATTTCATGAGGTAACATTTTATATTTGAATATTTTCAGAGTTGAAGAATATCGTGCCATGGTAGAAAAAGTTAATTAATAAAGCTTCCAAATATTAGTTCCTCAAAATTCCGAAAGAAAATTCAAACTCAGAAGTCACAAGTCACAAGCATATGGTGCATTTGTACTGTTAAACATTAGTTCAAACTTAAGAATATGAAAATTGCATGTCAAATTTTCTTCAAAGACCCAAAATGATGGCCATAATTGATTGTGGCAACCTAGACGGAGTTACCTGTTTTTGGACCTAACCGTTGAAATTTTGTACCATAATTTGACAAGACGTACGTGGCAACAAGGAGATTCAACTGCCAGCTGTGGGCTATGGACGAAAGATGTTTGACGTTTGAAAAGATATGCTATGCTAAACGTCTTTTCCTCTTTCTTGGGGTAAAAAATTTTTCGAAATGTGAATGGTTATTCTCTCATGAGTCATACTGGAGTTTTCTCCATGATTCGAATACTTTTGGATAAATCAGAGACCAATCAATTTGTACCATAGCTCCAAAAGATAAATCAGAGACCAATCAATTTGTACCATAGCTCCAAAAGATAAATCGTCCTGCGATATAGTTTTGTCCTATGTAACGTGTGGGCTTAAATCATCCCTTGTATTTAATAGTTAAATATCCATTGGTGGTCCTGATGTTGTCATTGTATAAGTAAGAAGTGTAGCCCATTAATAGGCAAACACAAGATCATACGACTCATGGCGCTCTCTTTTGATCTTGTATGTTTCTCAGTTTCCTCAGTTGTATTCCTTCTAGCCCTTTTGAAATGGTTCGATGCTGCTTCTAAACCCCAAAAAAGGCTACCACCATCTCCACCAAAGCTCCCAATTATTGGAAATATTCACCAGCTTGGCTTGTTTCCACACAGATCCCTCCAATCATTGTCAAGAAAATATGGCCCACTCATGCTACTTCATTTTGGAAGCAAGCCAGTGCTGGTTGCCTCTTCCTCTGATGCAGCTAGCCAGATTATGAAAACCCATGATCTGGTTTTTTCAAACAGGCCTAAATCGAGCGTTATAAATAGACTATTCTACGGAAGTAGGGACGTAGCATTTACACAGTACGGTGAGTATTGGAGACAAGCCAAAAGCATTTGTGTGCTGCATCTTTTGAGTAACAAAAGGGTTCAGTCATATCAGCATGTTAGAGAAGAAGAGACTTCACTCATGATCGAAAATATCAGCCAGATGTGTTCTTCTTCACCCGTAAACTTAACTGAAATATTTGTAACTCTCACAAATGATATAATTTGTAGGGTTGCCCTGGGGAGGAAGTATGGTGAGGAAGAAAAAGGAAGGAAAATTATGGAAAATTTGAGGGTTTTTATTGAGTTAGCGGGTGTTTTTGATGTAGGAGACTACATTCCTTGGCTTGCATGGGTTAATCGTTTCAATGGTTTGGACTTGAAAGTGGAGAAATTTGTTAAACTGGTTGATGAATTTCTTGAGGGTGTAATGGAAGAGCACATAAATAAGAGGAAAGGTGAGGCTGAAAATGACCATTCCGTTGAGGCAAGATACCTAGACTTTGTGGACATTCTGATCGAGATTAATACGACAAACTCCATCGGCTTCGCTCTTGGCCGTGATGATATGAAAGCTATCATCCTGGTAAATTAGATCTCTCTCCATCTCTTTAATTGCATCGCACTATGAGAAGTTATAATTAGTTTCAACTCTAAAAAGAATTATGTTTATTAGTAATAAGTCATCTAGTACTAGTTTTGAAGGTAGTGACTTGCACTAGGCTGGATGGTTCAGATTTTGTTTGGCACTATCGTATAAATGTTTTTGTTTAGTTGACTTAGACATGACAACTTATTAGTTCAGATTTTGTTTGGTACTATCGTACAAATGTTTTTAGTTTAGTTGACTTGAACATGACAACTTATTAAATGGCATTCTTCTACTTTACTCCGATGTGCAAGATCAAAATCTATTTGGTTTGTAAGGTTTACTGAATTCAATATTATTAAACTTGAATGGTTGAATGAACCAGAAGAGCTTTTGGTTCATGCCTTCATGGTTCAACCACTAATTCAATTAAATGTTTTCTTATTTTAGTTATAATTAGAAGATTTGAATAATAACAATTATATAAAGGGAAAAATTTCTAGTGGCTAGCCTGTTCAAATGTTGGAGTTTTAGCTGGTTTGTCCGGTTTGATCAGTTTATGTTTGAGTTTGACTCATTTTTTTTTATTTTTTTTCTTGCTTTAACATAAAATCTTTTGAATGGCAATCGGGTCAGATATGAGTTGACGGATCAGGTTGAGACCCATGTACAATAGACAATCTGCTGACCCGAACACAACCCGTCAACTCGTAATGGGTCAGGATACCTGACTTGAACCCGAAATTTTCTGGTTGGCAGGTCACCTGAATGACTCGAAACATAATTTTAATTTACTAATTTACCACTGTAGTTTTTAACAGAACTAATTTCACATAAGACTAATTACATAATGAAATAATAAAAATCTCGATAAAATAATTTCAAACTAGATCTGAAATAAATTAAAATACTGTAAAAGTGTTTTTATCCCAAACCAGATCTAAAATAAATTAAGACACTATAAAAGTAGAAAATAATGTAATACATCATTTTTCCAAACATAATGATTCCAACTTCACACAAGTTAAACAAATTCATTTAGGATTAAGTGGTTAATGCCTTTGGAAAAAAAAAAGAATAACTTAGTTTAGTTAGATAAAATATTTTTATATTTATTAAATTATTTTTAATTCATAAATGGGTTAATAGGTCAACCCGTGAGTGATCTGAATTTGATCTGTTTTCTTTTCGGGTTCATTAAGTTTGACCTGATTCTGTCCAACAGTGGTATGGAATTTTTTTTAATTTCATATAAAAAATGAAAACAAAAGATTACATAGTAGAAATTCCATGTAAACAAAAGATTCTGAAAGCAAAAAATGTGCAAATTCCACGCAAACAAAAGATTAACATACTAGAACAAAAAATAAAAGTCATAAACATATCTAGGATAATTAAGTCAAATATGTATTAATTGTATTCTATTCTGACATCTAAAAATTGATCACACTAAATATTGAAGAATGAATAATGATAAATATTTATCCCTGCCATTTTGGGTGGAAGACCTTTTATTTTGGACATTACTGCATACCAAACAAGAGGTAAGGATATTAAATAAACATACAAAAAGGGTTGACTCACTATAAAAATTCTAAAATTACCACACAACTCTGAAGATATACACTCTTTAGTATATTTAATTTATATCAAAATTACTATGAATGTATGTAATCACACTCATTTTCGTCCCTTATATTTGAATACCTTCTCTTGTTATCAGATTAAAAGAAAAATTCATCCCTTGCATTTGAATACCTTCTCTTGTAAAAAATTTTCAAAAAAAAAAAAATCCTCAATGGTTGCTTGGGTTAACCGAACTTTATGCACTTAAACTTGAGACCATTTAATGTTTCCAAAACGATAAGGTTTAAGGATTTGTTATCTGTCCAGTGATGCAAAAAACTTGACACGCATTAAACTTCTTACTGAAATAAATGTATAACATGGTAACTTTTAAATTTACATGTACCTAAACCTATTAATCTTTTGACAAGTTCAACTCTACTACGTAAATCTTCAGCTTTTGCACTTGCACGATTGAGTTTCTAAAATTGGATTGCATACCAGAACTGCAGATTTTGGAGGAAAAATGAGCAATAATAATCAACATTTTAGAGGGAAAAGCAACATAATGTTTCGTCTTGTATGTGGTAATTAAACGCTTATTGCAATAGTATGAATATTGTTAATTTGTCTTCATTTGTCTTTTTCCTTGGAAAGGTATGATACAAATTTATTGCTTGGGTGCAAACGTGCCAATTTTTTTTGAAATTGGAAATTTAGATTTAAAAAAAAAAGGCGCATCTATGCATGTTCTAAAGCAACACTTTCTTTCATTCCGTCATGCAGAACATGTTTACCGATGGAACTGACACAACACAGACAGTTATGGAATGGGCAATGTCAGAACTGCTAAAGAAACCTATAACCTTGCAGAAATTACAGGCTGAGGTAAGAGAAGTGACCCAGGGAAAACCAGAAATAGCTCAAGATGATTTGGAGAAGATGAGATACTTAAAAGCAGTGATTAAAGAAACTCTACGATGTCATGTTCCTGTTCCATTACTGGTTCCTCGAGAATCAACTCGAGACATCAAAATAATGGGGTGTGATATAGCAGCAGGCACACTAGTGTTGGTGAATGCTAGTGCAATTGCAAGAGACCCCATTCTGTGGGAGAACCCTGAGGAATTTCAACCTGAGAGGTTTTTGAATTCCAACATAGATTTTCGAGGCCTTAACTTTGAGTTAATTCCTTTTGGTTCCGGACGAAGGGTTTGCCCGGGTATCAACTTCGCCATGTCCGTAAATGAACTTGCATTGGCAAAATTGGTCAACAAATTTAATTTTGCATTGCCTGATGGAATCAAGCCAGAGGATCTGGACATGACTGAAGCATCTGGTATCACAGTTCACAGAGAACATCCTCTACAAGCTATTGCCACTCCATATCTATGTTAATGGCTTTGTATTCGTATGCTTTCTTTTTTTATTTTTGTGGTCTTATTTCTAGTGGAAGTTCTCATACTATTAATAAGTGACTGTATCAATATAATTTAAAGAGATAAAGTGATAATAACAATGTAATAATATAATAAAATAAAAATATATTTTTATTCAGAATTTATTAACATGTTGAATTGAATTACTTATAAGAGTGTAGTGATTAAAAGATAATATTAGAAAGTAAATTAATAATAGTAATATAATTTTAAAGAAATAAAGTGATAATAACGCATCCTAGAAGTACCGAAACTTTGCTCCTCCTCAGCATAGTTGCAGCATCCTCAATGTCTTGGCATTATGCGGAAAGTTCAATCACGTCAGACCTCGGATTCTTCAATCTTTGAATTTCTGCTAGAATAATTGACTGAGAAGGCCGGTTTTCCCTTCCCTGCTCTTTTACTTCTCTACCTTGAGGTTTTGCCTAGGGGTCTAGCTCAATAGCTTAAGAATAGAAATTAACTCCGCCCACATCGTGAATTCTTAAGAAGTATGCCCATGTTTAATTTATGTTTTGAAGTCCGTCGAAGCATTGCACCGTGGACGAAGTGACCGGGTCAAGGTCAACACCTATGTGGGGCCAGGCCCAGGAAAGTCCCCGGGCCATTTACTGTAGAGATACAGGCTTGGAAACAAGCAAACTTCTTGGACTTGGGAGTCAATCACATTTATGTGATGGGCTGAGACGCGTGTGGAGCCCTGTGACTCTTGTCCAGAAGTACCTCGGCCGAAAAACAGTTATTCACTTGGGCCATTGAGGCAAACAGAACGGGGCTTACGATCCGTGGTGTTTACTTTTTGGACCAATAGTATTGTTTTATTGGTTTCCGTTTTTCCATCGCCAAATTATGTTCCTGACGCTGAACTGCGGAAGAATTAATTATTTTCCTCTTTTTTACCCTATAATTGTGATTTTATTTTTGTTCCCTCTATTTGCCAAATTCATATGGATATATGGATTCATTTTGTATGTTAATTTCCATTCTTTAGTATTGGATCGTACTATTATTTTGATTATAATGCAGTTGTTGTTTAATCATATTTTTCATTTGTGACGGGAATCGAGCAAGATTCAATAAAACAAACAATTAATCAAGATATAAAAATATAAAAAACTCAGGTGAAATTGTTTTAGCTTCTCTCCCTTTTTTTAACTATCCCAAAGTTATAAATTTTAAGTTGTAGTTTTGTTTGAAATTCTTTAGTTCGATGCACGTAGTAAAACAAAAAAAAAAAAAAAAAAACCAGTCCTTCTTGTTCTCATATGTTCTCATGTTGTAAGAGGTTTCGATTTGTCCTTATTTTTCGGGCAATTACATTTTATTCCTTGTAGTTTAGTATTTTTGTACATAACCCCCTACGGTTTCAAAAGTTATATATAATCTCCTCATGATTTGAATTAAAATGTCATAACGGATTCATACAAAATGTCAAACTACCCCTATATAAAGTTGAAAATTATTTATTAACCACAAGAGGGTTATGTGTATATTTTGAAAATTTTAAGGGGATTATATGATAAAATATTAAACTATAAGGGGGTTATATGATAAATATAAAACCATGCGGAGTTAGTGTGTTATGTATATTATGTTTTATATTTTGGTTTACTTCAACCATTTTAATTTTTAAACAAGGGTGATTTTGACATTTTAAAAGGTTTCATTACGAATGATCATTTTCGTCATTTTGACACTTTAATCCAAACCATGAGGGGTTATATATAATTTTTGAAACTATAGAGGGGTTATATACAAAAATACTAAACTATAGGGGGGTAAAGTGTAATTTTGTCCTTATAGATTTGTCCTTATTTTTCCATCCTCTTTTGTCATTTTTCTGCAAGTCTATCCATATAGATACCACACGCCTGCCAACTGACACAAGCTTGTCCATACTTGTTTTCCAATTTTTTGTCTGAAATCAGAGTCTTGTAGCCTGAGCAAAATACAGGGGAGATTAAAGCAAATGGCAAGCTCATCAGGCTTGGTATCGGAGCTAAAGATTGATGTATATATGTTTCATCCAATCTTTTTTTCGCTTTTTCCTTTAATCTTACTGTGGTTTCTCTTCAAATTAGTTTCAAATTCGAGAAAGAATCAGCCACCATCGCCACCAGGACTTCCGATTATTGGAAATCTTCATCAGCTAAGCTCACTGCTTCACTATCCTCTCCACTCCTTAGCCCAAAAATATGGTCCAATCATGTTTCTCAAATTTGGTAGTGTTCCCACGGTTGTCCTTTCATCAGCTGATGGAGCTAGCCTAATCATGAAAACCCACGATTTGATTTTCTCTGATAGGCCATTTTCGAGCACAGCTAATAAACTTCTCTATAACATGAAGGATATATCGGTAGCACCCTATGGCGAGTATTGGAGACAGTTAAAGAGTATTTGTGTTCTTCAGCTCCTGAGCAACAAAAAAGTTCAGGCGTTTCGTAATATAAGGGAAGAGGAAACGTCGATTATGATGCAGAAGATTAAAGACGCTTCTTTGGATTCGACACCTGTGAATTTGAGCGAAATGTTTGTTTCGCTGACTAATGATATTGTATGCAGATCGGCTTTTGGGAGGAAATACGGTGCAGGGGAAACTGGAAAGAAATTCAAGCTGCTGTTGGGCGAATTCTTGGAGTTACTGAACGGAGGAATTTTAGTCAAATCTGTGCCCTGTCTCAGCTGGATTAATCAAGTTAATGGTTACGATGCCAGAGTGGATCGCGTTGCTAGAGAAGTAGATGAGTTCTTGGAGGGCGTGGTCCAAGAAAGGTTGGATGGTGCAGTGGAAAAATATTCCTGCGGGTCAAGTGGTGAGACGATTGATGGTGAAAGCAGAGAAGACTTTCTTGATATTTTGCTGAAAATCTATAAAGATAACGCAACAGGTGTAACCATGGACAGGGACAGCGTCAAAGCTATAATATTGGTAAGCACAATTTTCTCTGCGCAGTCAATATAAAATCATTAAGCTTCATTTTCTGAGTATAAAATCATTAAGCTTCTATAAAATCATTTTTTCTGAATATAAAATCATTAAGCTTCATCTCTGATCATTCTCACGAACAATCAACAAATCATTGATTTTAAGTGTAAATCTTTTTGACTGTAGGATGTATTCTCTGCTGGAACTGATACCACGGCTACAGTTGCAGAATGGGCAATGGCAGAGGTCTTAAGACACCCCATTATCCTAAAGAAATTGCAAACTGAAATAAGAGGGGTTGTTGGTGGCAAAGAACAGATATCCGAGGATGACTTGGCCGAGATGCATTATTTGAAAGCAGTGATCAAGGAAACTCTTCGCTTACATCCTCCAATTCCGTTGCTGGTTCCTAGAGAAGCAAGAGAAGATGTCAAAATAATGGGATATGATATTGGAGCTGGTACAATGGTGATCATCAATGCTTGGGCAATAGGTAGAGATCCTGCATATTGGGATGAACCTGTGAACTTTATGCCAGAGAGATTTATGGATTCGTCTATAGATTTCAAAGGGCATGATTTCCAGTTAATCCCATTTGGTGCTGGTAGGAGGGGTTGTCCTGGAATCGCTTTTGCTGTTGCCAGCAATGAACTTGTGTTGGCAAATTTGGTAAGCAAGTTTGATTGGCAATTTCCTGATGGTGCACAGGGCAAAGAGTTGGATATGACAGAATGCCCTGGCGTTGCAGTTCGTCGCAAAATTCCTCTTCTTGTTATTCCATCTCCACTTTCTTGAATTCTTCACATGGCCGAATGCTGCAGATTCTGTATTCTTGTCTTGATACAAATGTTGGATTGATTCTTGAGAAGGGCTGCAATTGCACTGTGCAATAGAAGGTCTAATCTCTGACCAGATTTGAGACCGTCCATTGCACAGCGCGGTTACAGATGTTCCGAAACCTTGATTCTTAGTCTTCATGCACTTTCCCCAGGCCGCTTCTTTCTTGTAATAAAAACAAGTAACTTCATGTATTTATGGCCTTTGCAAATTTCCTCGTTACAGCACAGAAAATAAAGAAAAGCTTTCATCTTCGCTATAATTTTGTTCCATGGAAAGGGACTATTGAGAGGGTAATCACATCGTTCGAATGCCAAAGACCGGAATCATTTTTCTTGGGACTTCAACCTTTATTGTTTTAGTTACTAGATCAAAGTCTCGTTCGCTCTATAAGCCAAACCAACCAATTGAACTGAAAGTCTCCGGCTCAACTACAATTAGTTTATGCAGTAATCCTACTTCATTTCATCTTCAAAAAATTGTAGTATAGAAAATGAGGAGGCACCAAACTTGTTATCGTGAATAGTACAATAGTAATTATAACTTGTGAATGCCGTCGTGTGAAATAATCCCGTCGTATAAAATCGATTTAAACAATCTTGTATATGGAGCGATGTGGGACTTAAATCCTAAACTCACACGCCCCTAAGAACCGATGTGGGACACGACAGTACTCTATTATGCAAGCAAAACATTATGAAATAATCCCGTGTATAAAATCGATTTAAACAATTTTGAATTATAAGTTATTTGTCCAAATATATTTGCTTACATCATCATTACAATTTCCAATACATCTTTTTATCTTTCCAATTTCCTTTTTATCTCACATACATCACATCACAAAAAGTGCTACAGTAAAAATATCTCAAATAACTTGCAATTCAAACACACTCTTTGTTAGCCGTCAGAAAATTGAAAATCTGAACTTGCCAAGGGACAAGACTGCAATCACAACATGATAATCAAATCCAACCAAGAAGCAATATCATTAATTTTGGCGGGTGAAGTTTGGAATTCAGCTCCATGGAGGGCAGAAGACTGCTTTCTAAGATAATTGCTGAAGCTTTTTGTTCGTGGCATCCTTTTAGGCTGCTAGACATTTGGAACAAAATCTAAAGATAGCTTATTTTACATCTCTTGACAAGAAATCAAAACAACTAATTTGGCACGATTTGGACAATTTCAATTTTCTTTTGTAAAAATATGGCTGTTTTTATTTTAAAAGTTGAACGACGTATATTTGAGGCACATCAAGTTTGGCTGGACACCTAGATGAGCATAATAACATATCAGAAATGGGTGTGAAGAATTCGGATATTTAGTAAATTTTTTGCACTGGGCTGGAGGGAAGTAGGCAAAGCCAAAAAAAAAAAAGAATAAAAATGTCTTACATATATTTTGTGTATATATTTTGGAAGTAGGTGAAGCAATTATTGAGATATATTTGTGTAATATTCAATCTTAAAAAGAATCAACAACTAATTATTCTGGATCACCACTTTATGCTACTGATAAACTAATTCAATAATTCCAAAATATTCCAAACTCTACTACTCATAAATATTTCAAAATATTTTCTAAAAATATCCCAAAATATACTCTAAAAGCTTTGCTACAATAAAATTTTTCAAAAACACCCCTAAAAACAGCTAATCCAAACGGAAATGATCAAGCATATTTTGCCTCACTTAATTAGAGCACACGCAGTCGTTAATATTTAAGAGCAGGGCTAAGAATAAGATAAGTTCTTATTGTATACGTGTTTATCAAGCAATTGGCCAAAGGTAAACATCATGATGTGAACCATTTAGGAGTAGCGAAAGCTAGCCGTCCAAATCCTTATTCGTCTAATTATTTCTACATTGGACGGAAAGTTTTTGATGAGATGAGAGATGCATGGCAGGCCTCAAGGACCACTCACATTATCCTTCCTTTATCTTCTTTGTTTGTATTCGTTACTCAAGTCAATAGCTAATATTAGCATCTAATCAATTTGGGTTTTAAGTACTAAGCGCTCAGTTGGGTAAAATTCATATGTGATGATTTCTTTTGGAGGAGAGATCCTTCAGATTTTGTTGTGCCATTTCTAATGGCGGATTTATTAGAAGGTTAACGAAATTGCAATCATGTTTTTATCCAAAAAAAAAAAAATTATAGACAAAAAATTGTGTCCAACATCAATACTCAGAGGTAGAAAATGCAAAATCAAGTAGTATATTCATCCAAGATACAACCAAGAAAGAAATAAAACTACGACCACAAAACGTAGAGAGCGGTTGAAAAAAAATGAACAGTAACCCTCCAAACGTCTTCTTATATATTATAAGGATATATATATATATCCTTACTACTATAAAGACGAGACGTGAATGAGTGGGAATTGGATTGCTGAATTATACAAAATTGATTGGATGTTATCCGGCAACTGATTGGTCCAATTTTTCAATGGCAATTGCTATAATTTTTAGCAATATTAGTTATCAATTTTCATATCAATTTTCATAGCATCAATGGTGGAGATTGCTGTAATTTTGAGCGACTTTCGCGGCAATTACATAACTTAAAACATACGACTCTATCGTTTTCTCCATCCAGAATTTCTAAAATTCTCTGCCGGTTTCCCTGCATTCTTAAGTTCGTCCAACGATTCCTCACCTTAACCACAACTTTAAATTTGGCAAAAGGACAAATTACATTTTACCCCTCTATGTTTAGTGTTTTTGTACATAAAACCCTATAGTTTCAAAACTTATGCATAACTCCCTCATGATTTGGATTAAAGTATCCAAACAATAGAAATGATCATTCGTAATAGAACCTTTGAAAATGTCAATATTAGTCTTGTTTAAAAATTAAAATGGTTGAAATGATCAAAATATATAAATATAATATACATAATACACTAACCCCGTGGGGTTTTATATTTTACCATATAACCCCCTTATGGTTTTCAAAATATACACATAACTCCCCTATTGTTAATAAATAATTTTCAATTTTACATAAGTGTATTTTTGACATTTTAGATGACTTCGTTATGGATTGCAAATTCTATCACTTTAACACTTTAATAAAAACCATGAGAGAGTTATGTATAGTCTTTGAAATCATAGAGAAGTTATGTACAAAAACTCTAAACCACATGGGGGTAAAGTATAATTTGTCCAAAAGAAAAATAAAAGAAAACCACCGTTCTAATTGTCTCCCTGTAGGGATGATTTCTGGCCCTTTTTCATCCTTGAAGTGGTTATATTTCGGCATTTTTTGGATCATTTAATTTGTCCCCATTTTTCTAATTCGGTCAAGTGGGGGTGTTCATTCAATTTGTCCCTATTTTCCTAATTTAGTCAAGTGAGGGTGTTCATCAGAGTTATTCACAAGTTGGGATTTATAATCTCTTCGATTTTCTACCCCCTCCCTATTTACTATATTTTCCCAAAATTTCTGCAATTCCTGGGGAATTCTCCATTCAGCAATCAATTTCCAGTTTTCGTACGTTTTTGGTACACCCCTCCGTGAAGCTCCAATATGACGAATAGTGTCAATGATATGCTGTACAATAGCCACCGGATATAAACTACCATTCTGAAATAGCACCAAGTTTCTGGTTCTCCACAAGTAGTGTACTGTAATAGCCAGGGCTAGTCTATGAAATCTGCACATACATGAATATTCCTTTCAATGTTCACTTAACTACAGTACTTCTTCAGACTCTTATAGCACCATATAATATAAGGATTAAACTTTGTTACATTGACTAATGGTTTTAGATGAAGACACACTCGAATAAATGATTTTGATTTTTAAATTTTGCACATTTCTGATATACATTTAGACTCATTAGTGCATAAAACTTCTAATAGTAATTTTTTTTTTTCCATTGGGTTATGTAGAACAAAAAATTTACATGGCTTGTGAGGGATTTATTTATTTTTTTTAAAAAAAGGACTTTGAGGGATTTTAAAAAATACGCAGGGGGACCAATTTATGACTTCCATATACTGGTGTTATGATGAGCATAGTCTAAGATAAAATTTCCTATTTTCTATCTTCAATCCTTTAATCTTTGCTTGGTGAAATGTGCATCTCAGTTCCAAAATTGAAAGACAAGATAATTATAAGTTTGTTATTTTACTTCTCGCTTTAGGACATTGTCGCTGGTGGAACGGAAACTACCTATACCGTGCTAGAATGGGCAATGACAGAGCTTTTAAGGCACCCAAAAGCGATGAGGATCTACAGACGGAGGTGAGAGGAATTGCTGGTGGCAGACCAGAGATCACTGATGAGGATTTGGAAAAAGATGAAGTATTTGAAATCAGTGCTTAAAGAAACACTGCGTTTATATCTGCCGATACCCTTACTGGTCCCGCGCCAGGCAATCGACGACGCTAAAGTAATGGACTTTGACATTTCAGCTGGAACTGTGATCATTACCAATGCTTTTGCCATTGGAAGACACCCTTCATTCTGGGAAGAACCAGATGAGTTTAGGCCTGAGATTCTTGAATTCTGGCATTGATTTCAGAGGTCATGACTTTCAATTGATTCCATTTGGAGCCGGAAGAAGCGGTTGTCCTGGAATCTCTTTCGCGATGGCTACAGATGAGCATGTTTTAGCTAATCTTATGCTTAAGTTATTTGTCTGATGGAGCTAAGGGCACAGATTTGGACATGACTGAATGCATGGTTTAATAATTCACAAAAAAGTTCCTCTTCTTGCTGTTGCAACTCCAGTTTGGTGATATAATAATGCAGCTTAACATGGTGACAATTTGGTGATATAATAATTCAGCTTACCTAAATAACAATAATAATGAGGGCAAATTCCACTTTACCCCCCTATGATTTAACCTTTTTTTACATAACTCCCCTATGGTTTCAAAAGCTATACATAACTCTCTCATGATTTGGATTAAAGTGTCAAAGTGACGAGAATGATCATTTGTAACAGAGTCACCTAAAATATCAAAAATACCCTTATATAAAGTTGAAAATTATTTATTAACCAAGGGGAGTTATGTGTATATTTTAAAAATTATAAGGGGTTATATGGTAAAATAATTAAACCATAAGGGGGTTATATGGTAAAATATAAAAATCATACGGGGTTAGTGTGTCATGTATTTATAAGGGTAATTTTGACATTTTTAGAAGTTCCGTTATGAATGACTATTTCCATCAATTTGATACTTCAATCCAAACCATGAGAGGATTATGTATAGCTTTTGAAACCAAAGGAGGATTATGTAAAAAAAATGTTAAACCACAGGGGGTAAAATGTAATTTGCCCTAATAATGATGATGATGATAATTCAGCTTAAATAGAAGTTTCCATCTTCAGAGTTGCGGTGCTGGTAATGCATGCATCAATAGATGTTCAATTTCATATCTTTCTTCATGCAATAGATGTTACATTTGCGCTCCTTTCAATTGATTTTTTTTTTTTTTTATTGGCAAATGATCGAAATCATCTTCCAACTTTTTTACGGGACCACTTTTGGTTCTTCAACTTTAATTTAGGATAATATTATCCCTTAACTTTTGTAATTAAACTAATTTGGCACCTCTACGTGGAACAATGTCGTACTTTGATTGTTGGACCAATTTGCTTTTTACTCACTAGCTTATGGAGGGGCAAAGTCATCAATTCATATCTTCTTTTACATGGACCAAATAAGAAAAAACCTAAATGCTCACCTTCCAGTTCTTACTTTTGTTCATGCTATAGATGTATAATTCCACTCCCTTCGTTTTATTTCTTTTGGGTCCCTCTTCTTCCCATTTTACCTTCAACCTAAAGGGTTGTTAATGACTTTATTTACTCCATCTCAACATTAGTTTCAAGGAACTTGGTCGGCTTATTGTGGACCAAGTATTATGTTGGCCGTTCATTCTTAAGTTTATCGCTTGATTTGCTTTGGAGTTCACTATATGTAGAAAATTACCATGGCGGCATTAGGACAAATTTCCGAACCATAAACAATTTTACTGGAAAATAATTGACTTACATTTGAGTTATTAAGAAAAAACTCCATAGTTTGATATATAAATCACCTGCTGTTTGCGATAATGAGTTAATACAGAACATGTTCTTTACATATTATCTAGGTGCATGACATCTGAATGGCATCGATTTTCAACTAAACCTTCTGCCTGCATTATAGTTGTCGACTACTCTCAGTTTTTTTAACTCTGCAAGTTCCAAGTAAGGTTTGGTCCATCGAGTTTTACACCTTACAAGTTTTATCCCACAAATAATACATGATCAAGACACATTACATAATTAAAATACTGAATGCTTCGAACATTTGTTTTTACCTTCTTCACTTCTTAAAACACTATAAACTCGTATTTCAGTAATGCAAATAGGTTCGTCCACAACCAAGTATAAAAGCTTTAAAATTTGGAAAAACAAAAATGAGTATAGTGAAAAAGCATGCAAACTTTATGAGCAAAGAAAAGAAAATTTGGAGGAGGCAAAGAAACAAGAGCCAGTAGAGTGAATGGAATTAGTGGCGGTGAATGTAAGAATTGGGGAGGTTAGGTAAATTAACTACTTGTTATGTTCACAGCCAAAAATAAATAAATAAATATAAATGTGTAATGGGCTTCCTAACTTGATTTACTAATGGTGATTGACTAAATGGTTCCTACTCGAGGTTTAACCAACTTATACATATGTGGATAGGCTCGGATAAAAGCGATTTTCAAAAATCAGAAGCCATTCCCTGACCTATTCAAATAGGTTTGGGTAGCCTAACCATTTTCAAAATGTTGAATTGATTACCCTATTTGTTTATTTGAACCAATTCAGTTCTCCAAGTTACCGGCTTTTTTATTTGATTATCTTTTCTTGTTAACACCCTAAGTGGTGACGGATTTTATCACATTAAGAGAATTCCCAATAGTAGAATGGGCAAATTCTTGTTAACATCCAAATTCTTTCTTCTGACGGACTTCCAAATTAGTAGAATGGGCAACACAAGGAGAAGCATATACTATTTTAGATTTTGATTTTGACCAAAAAAAATCAATTTGTTAATGCTTTCATTTGCTTTTAGCTTAGATCTTTAAACTTTTTATTAGGCAAAGATGCTAAAATATTAACTCTAGCCAAGAGTGGATTTTGCTGATCGGGATTAATTACCATGTTACCAAATTTACATCAAACGATAAACATCCCTGTATCTATAGCTCTGGTATTAACGTCTTCCCCCTAGTGACGGGAAAATAATGGCTGTAGTGATTGGTTATTGGAATAGTTTCCAATAGGGGTGAGCAAATTCGGCACACATCGAATTTATAATCCAATTCAAATTCAATTTGGTAATTTGAAATCGGATATTTGGTAATTTGGTACAAATTCGGTACGTACCAAATTCTAATATGGTATGAAATAGGTAATGAGATTATGAATTTGGTAATAACCGATTTCGCATTCAAATTCGGTAAAATGAAATAGGGTACCGCATTACAACATTCGAATACCAAATTAGTTTATAAAATTATATAATATATAGATAAATGCTATTTAGTATTAGTATATACTACTAATATATTATTATATTATATAGGTAAATGCTATTAATAATAATCATGTACTTATAATAATAATATGCAATATATTTTAGTATTTGTTAATTGTTATATGACTATAATAATACAAATATATAGTAATACATAATAATATAACATAACTATAATACTTATTATTTTATACATGAGTAACATGACTAGAATTAGATAATAATTATAACATATATGTATAATACTAAATACTAAACAATAAACATAATTAGTAATTAGAATTTAGATATTGGTAATTTGATACATCATTTATATTTGAATTATTGAATATTTGAATGCGTAACCTATAATTTGCAAGTATTAGTATGCTCTAAATTTACATTACATATTTAACATAAAAATTCATATTCTCTATTCACTAATCTTAAGGCTTTAAGTATAGACAAGACAACTAAGCAGTGTAAGTGAATGCATATGAATTGCAAATCAATGTATTAGTGTATTGACTTTCACAATAACATATGTAACTAAAAAAGTTTTATTTTGATTTGAAATAAATTATAAGTTTGTAACTAATATAACTTATCACTAATCATTGTAATTTGTAAGTTTGTAACTAACATTACTTATTATTAATCATGGCAAATTATAAATTCATAAATTATTACTAATCATTATACAGTCTAAGGTTTATTCTAGTTTAAATTAATCACTTTTTATGTGTTCCTTAAATCATAGACTAAGGATTCTAGGTATAAGTGACCAAATAAATGCCAATTAAACCACAAAATGATTAGAACATAAGTAATGTGTTAAATTATGAATAAGTTTGGGGATCAAATCAATAATAATTTTAAAATTATTGAAGAGCATAATGAACGTATTATAATTTAGGAGCCCCAATTTGTAAATTAAAAATTACACAATCACTTCCTTCAGGACCATAACAGGGTTATCTCATCAGTTTTTTTTTTTTTTAATAAATGAATTCGGTTAGACAGAATTGATAAGTGACTAATTTACGTAATAATTGTATGACTTTTTATATTATTTTTAGTCACTTTGGGTATATTATTGGAAGAAAATAAATCATTTTGGCTATAATTGGTGAAAAATGCTTTTAAGTGGTTAAATGAGGTTTTTATCACTTTTTACTTGGATTTTGTGCATTTTGACAGTTTTGACACATTTTCGTATTTTGGCTATAGCTTGAGCTACAATGATCGGATTGAGATGATTATTAAACCAATTTGAAGATAAGAGATAGATCTACAACTTTGATGAAGACATCTGAATCCAGTTTGAAGGTTTTCTAGGTCAAAAAGCCGAATTACAGTAGCTAATTTCTATTGGTCGAAGCTGAAACAGGGCAGTGAGCAGTCAAGGGTATTTCGGTCATTTATCAGCCTACACAAATCCAAATGAGGTGATTCTTGATGCATTGGAAAGTTAACTCAAAGGGCTACAAGTTTTATGTTTTGGTCAAGAGCTAAATCAGCTTTTATCATCAAGAAAAGTTCACTTGAAGTTGATGCAAAATTAGAGCAGAGCTGGAAATTGAACAACAGTGCACCAAAATGTCACTGTAGCAATCCGGCCGGAACTTGGCCGGATTTGTGGCCGGATTGTGGTCAGAGAAGTCTGCTCTTTACGCGGAAAACTCAATTTCACCTCCACTAAGTCACATGTGATGCTAGACATGTGAGAAACATTCCCAGCTGTAAAAGGGAGGTGTAAACCTCACTTCTTGACCAACTTTCACCTTGATATAGTCAAAGCTTGCAAGATTGAAGGGAGAATAGAGAGAGATACGGGAGAAAGCTTGGAGTGTAGAAATGTAGCTCTTTCATCTTCTGAGTGTTAGATTAGTTTAGTGGAGACTAGTATAGTTCATCCATTCTTGTAGATTGACTAGAATAGGATGAAGATGGAGATGAAGAAGAAGGAGTTGAAACTCAAATGACATGGGTTATCTCTTTTCCAACTCTTTATCTTTTGTATCAGATTCTTAAGTATAGTTAATATGCAAGTTCTGGATTTTGTGTTCAATATGTGTCTCTAAAGTTTATGCCTTGGGTTTGGTTGAACTTTCTATAATTGTTAGTGCTTATTATTTGGTTATTTGATTGCTATGATTTGAGCAAGTTATTTAGCACTTTGGCTCTTTAAATCATGATTAATCTGGTACCATTGATTGTGATTATCTAAGGTGTTGTTTCTGCAATGAAAATTGAGATTTAACACTAGTTCAAGAAGTGCTAAACATAGGGAGTACACTCACGAAAGTAGAGGTGCACCTATGTGGTTTTTAGTGATTTATTTCATGTAATTTTACTGAAGAAATGAACTTGTAGCTAATTTCAAAATCATGAGAACAGGTATGGATTAGTTATAAGTGTAATTGATTCACTATGAAAGGAGGATTCAAATGCATAAGGAAATTACACCATAACTAACCTAGATGTAGTACTAAATGATCCAAATATAGCACTTGCATGAGTAGTTAGGGATACCACAACCTAAGTAGTTTTTATTTGTCATTTTGTATAATTTCAGTAGGTTAAATTTGTTATAATTCATTGATAGTCTAAATAATAGAGAAGCTTTAGTAATACCGATAATTGTTCACTCTTCCCTGTGGGATCGACCCGATATATACCCTAAACTATTAGTTAACATGTATACTTATAGTGAACGGGTGTAATTCAGTTTTTTTTTTAACTTGTACGTATATTAAAATCCTGTCACGAATTCATTACCATTTTTGAATTCGAAATCAGTTGCGAAATGAATTCGGTTATAGTCAATTCGAAATTAAAAGCGGTTTAGATTTCTATAAGTCAAATAACCGAATTCACCGAATTCAACTAACCGAATTACCGAATTTGTACCGTTTGCTCACCCCTAGTTTCCAAGCTCTTAAAGATAGCTCTGTTTGGATCCCCTGTTTTTGGAGTGTTTTTCAAATACAATAAAAATTTTTAAAAAGTATTCTAAAAGGTAATCTAAAAATTAGTTTAAATTTTTTAAAAATTTTAAAAAATATCTCAAAATATATTCTAAAAACTCTTCTACTCTTAAATATCCCAAAATATTTTCTAAAAATATTCCAAAATATATTCTAAAAACTCTGCTACAGCAAAGTTTTTCAAAAACAGCTAATCCAATACGATCTCTTTTTCCGGACTAGCTCGCCTATTATATTAATAACGTAGCCATGAATAACCTTTTCTGGGCACCACAAAGGGGAGTAATAGAAACATGGACCAAGATAATCCATAGGGTGGCGTAGTGCCTAAAATTCCAGTATGCTTTGGACTGGATAACTTTGACAGAAGTAATATGAACATTATAAGCATATCAAGGATAAAAATTGCCAGTGTTTTTCTGCAAAATCGATTAATGGTTTACTAATAGTCCAAGTCTAAAGCAAGAGACTTGGACCCTTACAAAATTGTTTATAAAATTTCCTTGGGGTGGCTAAAACCTACGGTCATCTATACTGTATCTAAATCTGTGCATGTATGGCTTGTGCTATTAAAATTAGGTATTGCAAATCTAAATCAAGAAGAGAGGGGGGTGTGAACTTATTATCAATTCACGAAAAGTCTTATGAAACATTAACAGTTGATTTTTCCGTATCAATATAGTAGTCACGTCACTATTTTTTCACGTGGAAAAAATGGAAAAAGAAGAATAGTTAAAATGTTTAGCTTTTAATTATTGACACCAAAAGTAATAAAATAGAAGCTTGCTAAGGTACATTATTTCAAGATGGCCTCATAAATAGCTTTTGAATCACTTGCATATGGGGTTTTAATTCATACCGATGAGTGTGTGAATTGCGGAACTAAAATAAATAATAATTGTGAGGATTCATTGTAAGTTTTGGTGTATGCATAGTTATGATATATGTTTCTTTTGTAGTTTAGTTCGGGTGTATCTAAAAACTCTAAGCATGCAATTTATTAGTTTTTCTTTTCAAACAATGTACTCACCAACTATGAGCTTATGATCATGAATGCGAAGATTATATGAAATCCAGTTCTCGTAAATTAGTTGGTAAGTCTTGAGATTAAAATTCTTGTACAGTCCACACTAGGGTTATAAATGAATCAAGCCCTTAATAAACAGTTAGGCCTCAATTTGAATTCAATTTTTAGCGAGCTCAAGATTGAATTTGAAAGATAATTAGGATTCTATTGAAGTATTGAATTGATTTTGAACTTGCAAGTATTTAGCTTGTTAAGGATCGAATAATTTGTTTATATTTTTAAATATTTTTTATTATTTTGATATAGAAAAGTTTTATATTAAAAATAAGTAAATAAAATGAATTTTAGCTTTCGAATCTGAGTTTGATCATATCAAATACAATGTTAAATCAAATTTGAACTCAAATTTAAAACTCGTATATGATTCAAGTTATTCAAATTTGTATCTGAACTTCAGAATCAAAGTTAAAAGTTTGATTTGATTTGATTTGTGTATACTCTCATTTCAATTTGCAGAATTTTTAGTGACTACATTCGCTATCTTTGTTGCTTAGTCAAAAATCAAGTTGGAAATGAATTTATTCGAGGTTACATGTTTGAAAAAAAGATTACGTATAAACTAATTACCAAACAATTTAACTAAATCACATTAGCATAAAAGAAGCCACCCAAAATGTAAATTAGTGCAGGCACATGCATCTGTGATTTCTTTTACCTCTCCGAAATATTTTTAGTGATGAAAAACTCAAGGATTGGTCAAGAAGGCGCTAGTAATAGTTTATGTTTAGGATGGTTATGGCTTCAATAATCTCAAAGAAATTGACTAATAGACCACCAATTGCGGGATAAACAAATTGTCATTGGCTTAGCCAAACTCTGACTCGATCCAAATACTGGGTGTTTAGGGTTAATTTCTCAAAATATACCAAAAAAAAAGTCCGTCAAATCACTACAATAAAAAATGGCCTTTCCTGACATGTCTATAAAGACACTTGTTGGTTTTTGTCATTATAGTACCTCTATTATGACACTTATTATCAACTCAATAATATATACTTTAATTTTTTTATTTTATCTGATATAAGAATAATAATGTGCTTTTAAACTACCTAACATGACACTTGAAAAAATGTTATTGTTCACAAGTTTTTCGTCATACTCATGTGAGGTGCACGTGTTCCTTTTTCTTCTCTTCCCTAAGTAGGGCAAACACAAGTTCACCTCTTGTTTTCTCCTCCGCCGCTCTTGCTTTCCTTTCTTCCTCTGGCTCTCCAATCTCCAATCCCTCATCGCATCCTTCGTTTTTCATTCTCATTTAAATTATTCCATATTCTTCTCTTTCTTCTCGTTCTTTCCTTTTTTTTTAACCAGAAAAGAGAGCAATCAAACCAGTCATATTATACATGAATTACATCTTGAATCTTTTTAAAATTTCACATAATTTCTGGAGTGAGAAGGCCCATGGCATGGCGTTTTTGGTCGTATTTCTTCCATCCAAAAGAGCAGCTATAGACAAGTGCCCAACCCAAGGGTTTCTTGGTCATCTCCCTCCTTTCGGCCTTCCTGGATCGCAGAGAAGTCTGTAATGGAGTAGAACAAGGAACTTTAAAAAGACATTTTACTCCTGAACTAAATCAATAGTTGTAGAGTGACGTCATTAGCTCATGCAGCTTCGACGCCCATACCGGCAGCTCAGTGAAGGATTTCGTAAAATTCTCCTCTCTTGAGCTACACAAGGCTTCGGCCACATCGCACAGCCTTACTACATCTCCAATTATAGATTTTTGGGCCACCTGCAAGAGAAGTTCATCGACAAGATGTCAGCAAGCGGAGTCCGACGATTGTTCCGGAGAGACTGGGGAAGTTGTTGTGACTCAGTCAGACGACGTAGCAGTGTCATTGGGTTGTCGATATTTTTGCTGCTGACTAATAACAATTGGGGATTTTCGCTGCATGTCTTTCAAGGTGTTCGACAAATGTACCCAATGTTCGATCTCTTGTTGGTACTTGTGTTTGAGCTTGAGAAGAGCTCTTTTCTTCCTTTGCCGGCAGTTCTGCTCTTCAACGGTCGGATCCGGTAGCCCCGATGCCGAAGTGGAGGAAAGAAGGTCGATACGGGAACGTTTCCTGTGTTTGTAGATGAAACCGTCATCGTTGATGAGTTCCCACTCATCGTCAGGTTCCCAGCTCACTGGGGTGGTGGCCATTGGGCTTCTCCCTCTCGTTCTTTCCTTCAATTGCCAAGAAGGGTATGTTTTCCTTGGGTTTGTCACTGCTTCATTCTCATTTGCACTTGTAATTTATATTCCTCCTTTGCAGGTACTAAAACATGTCACATCCAGTTTGAATATGCATTTTGTTAAGTAATTAATTATTTCTTTACTTGAAACTGTAGGTACTAAAACATGGTGGTGGATAACTTTTGTCCCCCTTCTCAGAAAGTGCCAATGACTAATTTTAGACCCTGTTGCTATTATTAGTGGTCGCAAAGTCTGTCCTCGTGGAAAAGAGATTGATAGCCCAAGGAATCAATGCATGCTCTATGCTCTGGAGATCATGAGTTCAATTCTTGACTTCTCCACAAAGAAAGACTACAAAATAATGGTACTCCATAGCTAAAGAAAAGATCCTGACAAAAGCCCTTATTGTCTACTTTTTAGAGCTTCTTATTATAGGTGGAAGAATCCAATGCACGCATTGCAGTGCCTGTCAGAGTAGTAGAAATAACTGGCATAATATCCCAAAACTAGTAGGGCAAAAGGACATGTATTTTGTTTGTTTTTCCTCTGGCTAAAATTGAAAATAATCCACAACATGATTACAGCCTGGCATAATACTAGGGGCTGGCAAATGTAGAATGAACAGCAGTATTTTTTGCAACTCAAATGCTGCGTACAAAGAAGATAAGCACTAGGCTTTTGTTTTCTAATTTGTATGAAGGGAAAATGAAGAAGCTCATATGCATTGTTTTGCTGTTGCAGATGATTATTTGCTTTTGTCTAAGTTCATACTATTTTGATGCATGTTTGGTTAGTGCCATTTCAAAAAAGGTTAACTGAGGGCGTTCCAATGCAATTATTCTGTACTCTGAATTATAGTCTTTTTACTTTTGTCTTTTGGAAATTGATATGGTGTCCTTATTGGAAGTGTTACCGCACTTTTCTTCTTTCTTTCTGTTCAATTAAATCCCCTGCTTTATTAAAGTGACTGACAAAGTGGTTAGCTGGGATTTCGCTTAACCAATTCTAGAAATAACAACATTTAATAAGCGATTCAGAACACGTAAGATAATGTATAATTTTAAAAGAAGTTGCGAAAATTAAAAAAAAAAAGTAAGATGTGTTTATTCGTATCCTCTGATTATCACAAGATGCGTTTATATTTGCAGGTAAATCATTTGAAGCTCAAGAACAATACAAGGAAGCTTTTGTTGTATTCTCAGTTTCACTCTCCATAGAGCCAAATTATGTACCAAGCATTGTCTCAAGTGCCACTACTACAAAAATAGTCTTTAATGACACATCTATTATGACACTTTTAGAAAAATGTTATAATACAATCTTAATATGACATGCAATAGGAATGGTCATTAAAAAGAAAAAGAAGAAACCATAACGACATCGTAATGGTTGGAAACAGATTGAAAAAAAAAAACAGAAAATGCTGAAACTCTCCACTAAGGCGCCTTTTTTTCAAAAAATTTGTAAGCCCTTCTCCAGAACCTACCTGTTCTCAAGCTTTACTCTTTCATCCCCCAAATTTTCCTCTCCGGATAAAACCAATCATTCCAATTGAAACGTGTGATCTGGAGCGGAACAGCGCAGCAGTGTCAAAACACCCAAAATTACCAATCGGATCGCTGCAATAGAGAGAGAGAGAGAGAGAGAGAGAGCCCCCAATTCCGGAAAGCTCTTTCGATCAAATTTCCGATCAATTTTCTAGTTTGTAACCTAAAAGCGATCTTAATCTGAAGAAAAATGTCATCAACTTTTAGCAGCGAGGAAATTGCTCCTTTTTTTGGCTTCCTCAGCGCGGCTGCCGCCCTTGTCTTCTCCTGTACGATCCCTAACCCTAACATAGATAACTACGTTTACATTTTTTTTATCAAATTTCATGTCGATTTATGTTTTTCATTCTTCCTATTTATTATGGGAATTTAGGCATGGGAGCTGCTTATGGGACAGCGAAGAGTGGGTAGGAGTGGAATCAATGGGGGTGATGCGGCCAGAGCTTGTGATGAAGTCGATCGTCCCGGTTGTTATGGCTGGTGTGCTGGGTATCTACGGTTTGATTATTGCTGTCATCATCAGTACTGGAATTAATCCTAAGACCAAAGCTTATTACCTCTTTGATGGCTATGCACATCTTTCTTCTGGCTTGGCTTGCGGTCTCGCTGGCCTTTCCGCGGGAATGGCCATCAGAATTGTCGGCGATGCTAGTGTCAGGTAGTTTAACTTGTTTTTGTCCTGATTAAAGAGATGTATTGTCTATTTGTGTTGGTTCTTGCAGCTATTTTTTTGCTGATGTTTGTAAATTGTGCTTCTATTGGTTGGATATTTGTGTCTAACTAACTAACTTACATTTAGTTTAGGCCTTTTTTGTTTGAAACATATATCGGTTTCACTTTTTGGAGCTTGTTTCTGCTCATTTTGCTGGGATTTCAGGATAGAGTCCCTTGTAGAATAGTAGAGCTCATGAGAATACATGGTACTTCTAACAGATGTTATAAGGTACATGTTAGTATGGGATAAGCCTACTGCATCTGAGATTGTTTGACTCTAATTAGGGGCTTGTCTTCCTAGAAAACTATGTGAATGTGTTATGCATTTCTGGTCTCCATGTTTTATTGTAACTTTACTTCAGGGTTAATTCGCATTTCCATATTGTATTACTATTCGTGCTCCTTATCTTGTGGAATTTCTGGTTTTGTAATAAATCAGCCTGCTATTTATTGTTGCCTCTTGAATTTCACTAGAAACCTAAAGATCATGAAGTGAAGTATGGTAGTTGCCTTTTTGCATTTCAACCTGCATTAGATAGATGATTATTAATGAACTTCGGTAGCTGACAAACTAGTGGTTATGTTGACTTTCTAAACATAGTAGCTCTGTACCATTAGTAGACAAACATGTAGAGATCGTAAGCTGATATGAAGAAACTTGATTTTGTTGCAAAGATGAAGGTAGTAAGTAAAATTATGAAACTATAATTACGAGAAACTGTCTCAAATGCCATTGTAAAGGGCATGTATTAAGTTAGAGGATCCAAGGGTCTTGGGTAGGCCTGACTTCCTCAATGCCCAGATTCTGCTACCCAATTGGCAAGCTCAATGTCAATGTCAGTGCCCAGATATGTTGTTCCTTATATTAAAGTACCTAATACTTTCCAGTTTCTTTGTATTTTAATATTTGTTTCATGAACCTACTTTTCAATGTAGTTGTGTTAAAAAATAAAAAAGAAGAACAAGAAGAAAGAAAGAAAGAGAGACTTGAATCTCTGATGCTTTACATAACTTATAATATTCCTTATCATAAAATACTTATGGCGGGTAAACATGCAAAAAAGAAAAGTAAGTGTTGTGAGGTTACTTTGAAGGACTACTCTTTAGTGATTGTGTCCTTCTATTGCTTGTTTCAACTGATAAACTTCTTGCTCTACTTATTACAACCTGTCAGTCACCTTTGGGTTGTAATTAGTAAAATGGTTTCCCACTCTTAGCATAGTCTTTAAACTTAGAACAGAAAAGCTTTTAGTTTGATTTTTGTTCATTTATGATTTATGATGAATCTCCTGGGCTCAGCAGTTATCATGCTGTTATGCACCATTAGTGATTTTCTGTATCTAACGTTACTTATTTTATGTCCACTATCAAGTGTGCTTCAGAATTTTTATGTTACTACTGCAGAGCAAATGCACAACAGCCAAAGCTTTTTTGTTGGGATTATCCTTTCTTCCCGAGCAGGCCAATCCAGAGCTGATTGAGAATTTTTATTCCAGTTTAACTTATAAGCTGGAATATTTTTGCTTGTCCACGTGTGGGGATTGGAGTTATGCTAGTCACGGAGTGGATTCTTTTTCTCTTATATTTGCTTGTGTTTCTTATTCATCATCTCATTTGCCTGTGTGAATTGTAATTTGTCTTGTTTGGTTTACGACACTTGTAGGTGAGTATTGAAGAAAACTAAAGCAACATTGGGTCAAGTGGCAGTTTTTTGAAGACGTCTTCCTTGCTTTGTAGTTGAGTTGCTATTAAAGGTGTCCTTCATATGTACACGACTAATTTAAAATCATCTAAATTAGTATGTAATTTGTAGACGCTTTTGGTGTGGATTTTTTGGTTGATGTACTTTTGCTCAAGTTTGGATGATTGTATTGCTTCTTTTATATTATTGTACTAGCTACGTTACAATCCTTCAAAATTTAGGATCTGAGATGCTTGTGCAGCAGGATGAAATGTGATTTCTGACGTTAGATAATATGCAACAGGAAGTTGGAACACTTTAATTTGGATGCTATACTAACAAGTAGAAAATGTCATAAAGGCCTGATCTAGTTACTCTTCAAAAGTGTCATAATATTTCTATCTATTTATATTAAAAAAGTGTTGTGATATGTTATTGTACTCAAGCATTTCTTGTCATTATAAAGTGTCATAATAGGCATAAATAATGACATTTAATAATGTCATAATAATGATAAATTGGGACACTTAAAACTGTCATAAACCTATCGTGACGCGAGAATGGATGACGCTTTCAGTAGAGCGTCATTATAGCCTAAACGTCATAACATAGATCTATAATGACGCTTTTGAATGTCATAAAAGGACACTTTTGTAGTAGTGTGCTGGAGTGCTGATAAAATTGGGTAGACAGAATCTTCCTATTGCAAGAAGCTTGTTGATGTTGCTCTTTGACTAGAGCCGACAAACCACCATGCGTGGTTCCTTCTTGGAGTGCTATCCAAGTCTCAAGGCTTGAAACAAGCAGCCGCAGATTACTTCCAAGCCGTACATGAACTAAACTTTCTGCTCCTGTTCAAGACTTTGCTTAACAACGCATTGAGCACCAAGGTTCCAGAGATAAAGGAACTTCTATTTGGGACTTCAGATGTTGGTTTTGGCTATTATATACTGACGGTGTAGACAATTAGTTACATTAGCTGGTGTTGGTTTTGGCTTTTGATTAGCTATGTTAGTACTTGTTGTTGATTTTAGTTCAACAAATGATATTTGAGCATTGACTTTTGCTTTTAAATTACTATATGCATTCTGTTCTTTGGGATAATTTTACAAGTCCTTTGGGTATCTAATTGACGGAATGTATAGCAGGGAGCACAACCAGGTTGCTTCTTTATTTAAAAAGAAAAAGAAAAAACAACTCCTGGTAGTTAAAAGTGTCAACATAGCTCAACAACTTCGACAATATCCTGACACTTTCAATTGTCAAGAAAAGAGATTTTTGTTGGCAGATGGGATGCTATAATAGCATAGTTTTCCTAACACATTGAATAGTACGAGTCTATCCCCACATTGGAAGAGACAACACTCGTCCGAGGTGTGAGAAAAGGTAAACTGTCAGTTTAGATTATCTATACTGACACTTTTAAACGTCGTTAAAGGTCATTTTTATTGTAGTGAATGTATGTCTGACAAACGTATTGTACAAAACTATACCTGCCGTGCCCATTCAACATGGCAGGGAATTTTTTTTTATTGTTGCAGGCTACCATGCTAACTGTGCACGGCAACTTGCGGCCAAATTTTTTTTTTTTTTTTAAAATGGAGCCTGCTACCGTGCTAATTAAAAAACAAAAAAGTCAACCAAAATTTGTTTTCAGTGCTTGACCAAACTGTTTTCTGTAACCCTCAGCTTTTGTACTCAAGAGTTTGACGGTTTTGTGGTTTTAAGACAAAAGAAGGTTACCAAGCTAGCGTTTTGCAGGAGAGGAAGAAATTGAACTGAGATTTCGGAGGATTCCTGGACAGGATTTGATGAATTTTTGGAGGGGACCATGGGGAAGCTAGAAATTTTTGGAGGGGAACATGGAGATTTCAGTGCTTGTCATAGAATAGTGAATAGTGAATTTCTAGACAAAGAAGGAGAATATAATTGGGAGAAGCAGAGAATATGCATGCGGGATAAGTACATCCGAAAACTTTCTACAACTGAATAATCTTGAAACTGAGCTTGAATGAATCACAAATACTACAAGCATAAGATCTTGTTTGATAAAAAGTAATTGATTTGACGGAACCATACCAAAGTGAATAAAATAGTAGCGCATTCGTCATCTCATCTCTTCACACATTCTGCGGAAAACAAATGTTCAACCAAAGAAGCCGAGTGATAGTTGCAGGATCAATGCTCAAAAAAAGAAAGCGTGGATAGCTGTGATAAGTTATTCTGAGCTTGAAGTAGAGCAAGAAGGGGTCCCCTTTTCAGCTTTCACCACTTTACCACCGTTCCGTGTTGAGGGATTGAGAGAAGCAGAGAATATGCACGGCAGCAAGAAGGGGTCCCTTTTTTTTCTGACTTACTGCCTGCTACCGTGCTGACTGCTCCATTTTAAGAAAAAAAAAATTTGGTCGCAAGTAGGACAAATTTAACAACTACAGACAAAGAAGTTTACCCTATAAATCCCATAATGCTGTAGAAGAGAAGCTCAACCCAAACAAGTAGAACAAGAGATCAAGTTCACTGCTAAAATGAAGTCAAGTTTTTCACAAATTTTTGAGTAAAAAATCAGCTCATTTTTCTTGCATCCAATCTTCCTCGCTTTTCTTCCTTTGTTACTCATTCTCTTTCTTATAAAATGGCAATTTACGACAAAAACCAGCAGCAAAAACCTTCCTCCATCACCATGAAAGTTCCCAGTTGTGGGACACATGCATCTTCTTGGGACACATTGTTAGGATCCAAGTACGGAATAAACAACTATTGGGATATCAAATACACAACAATTTGATGACAAATAAGCCACAAGCATGAAAGATAAGCAACACACAATATTTAATGTGGTTCGACTCTACCATTGAGCTTACGTCCACGAAAAGAAATCCGTTCTTTATTATGAGAGAAAAACCCTATATAAGAATACAATTTGAACACAAACTCAACCCTTGTCTACCATCTCTCATCTCCCAAGAACCTTCTCTCACCACCCCATGTATAAGACTACATGTCGCCTCTTGTATGCCCTTGTATGCTCTTGTGTAGTATGTCAACTCACCTATTTATAGGAAACATTATTTGGATAAAACCCAAATAACAATAGGAAACTAATTCTAATTCTTACACTTGTAGGAACTAACTTCTAATCCTAAATTAAATAGAATATTTCTTGACTACTATTTCAAGTAACTAAAATCAATTAGCAAACTAGTTACTTCCACACAAAATAAGAAACCTACCTAAAAGAAATTATGCCAATTTTCTAATAAATTTCTACCTTGGTGAAAATTTATTTTAACAACCATTTGCTTTCAACTACCAAATAATATGGTACGGAACTACAACCCAAATCAGCACAGTCCTGACACCAAATTCATTCAATTGGCAAATTAACATATGTAGTTACCCCAAGTTCAACCTCTAGTTGACTCGTGAGAAGGGTTTCAATTCACTATCTCTTTTTGCAGGATTTTTTTTCATCACCACTTGCAATCTATGATCCTTATCTGTGAGCTCTAACCATAATCATTGAGGCAACCAAGTGATAAAATCATCATACTTCTTCCCATCCTCAGGACTGTCTCGCTACGTGTGGTTTTCAAGACTCCACCTAAAACAAAAAACTCGTAACTGTCAGAGTCTTCTGACGCATGGAAATTAGATCTCTTTGTTTCTTTGGGACACATACCACACTACCCAAAAAACAGAATCAAAATCTAAAATCCACCAGGATGAAGCATCAACCGTTGGAGATATGAGAAAATCTCCACCGATTCACGTCCAAAATCAACATTGGGCTCCACTTTTTCCTTGACTCTTGAATCATCTGCTTAGATTCACCGTCAAGTATCTCCATACTTTTCGATTTTCCTATCCTTCACCATCAATGTTTTTTTACTAAACTATTGAAATAAGGACACCATTCATTAAATTGTTCAATGAGTAACAGCTATTAATCCATTTGATCTCAATAGTTAACCAGGATCCAATCTTGAACAACCAAACTCTTGATCCAACCATTTAGTTTGTTGAGATCCAAGTGCTTGTGAGCAGCCCAGTCTCGCAATCAAGCTCTAATACCACTTGTTAGGATTCAAACATGGAATAAACAATTATTGAGATATCAAGCACACAACAATTTAATGACAAACAAGCTACAAGCATGAAAGATAAACAACACATAATATTTAACGTGGTTCGGTCCACCATTGAGTCTACGTTCACGGAGAGAAAATCCGTTCTTTATTATGAGAGGAAAATTCTATACAAGAATACAACTTGAACCCAAACCCAATCCTTGTATACTATCTCTCATCTCGCAAGAACTCTCTTTCACCATCCCATGTATAATGTTACATGGCGCCTCTTGTATGCTCTTGTGTGTTCTTGTGTAGTATGCCAACTTACCTATTTATATGGAACATTATTTGGCCAAAACCCAAATAACAATAGGAAATTAATTCTAATTCCTACACTTGTAGGAAATAACTTCTAATTCTAAACTAAATAGAATATTCCTTGGCTACTATTTCAAGTAAGTAAAATTAATTAGGGAACTAGTTACTTCCATACAAAACAAGAAACCTGCCTAAAAGAAATTAAGTCAATTTCCTAACACACATCCACATAGATCTCTTCAGAAATTGGCTCAAAAGCATGGGCCAATGATGATGCTCCAACTTGGCAATGTCAAAACGCTCGTAGTTTCATCAGCTGAAGTAGCTGAATTAATCATGAAAACCCATGATTTGAACTTCTTTAACAGGCCTGAATCTAAGGTCAATCGGAAGCTTTTATATGATTTGAAGGAGGTCTCAGTGGCACCCTACGGAGAGTACTGGAAGCAAATGAAGAGAATTTGTGTGCATCACCTTCTAAGTAACACAAGGGGTTCAATCCATTCGTTACATAAGAGAGGAGGAAACAAACCTCTTGATCACAAAAGTTCGCGAAGGATCAGTTGCTGCACCATCATCAGGTGTCGATCTTAATGAAATGTTCATGGCCTTGACGAGTGATGTGGTGAGTAGAGCTGCTTTTGGGGAGAAGTATAGTGAAGGAGAAAGTGGGAGAAAGTTTAGAAAATTAATGAGTGAGTTGGTGAGTGTTTTGGGAGGATTTGATTTTGAGACATTTTTGCCATGGCTTGGATGGATTGATCGTGTTAGTGGTCTAACGGCTAGAGTGGAGAGAATTGCCAAGGAAATGGATAAGTTTCTTGAGGGTGCTATAGAAGAGCATTTAGATGGTGATGGGAAGAATAATGAGAGCAGTGAACAAAAAAGTAGAGAAGATTTTGCTGATGTTTTGCTGGGAATTCGTAACAACAATGTAGTTGGCATGCCCAATTTCTCTCCTTCTTTCTGTTCTTCATTTTTCTTTTTCCTCTCCCTTTTTCTTTCTATTTTTGTGTTGCCGCCGCCTCTCTTCTATTTCCCTCTCGTTGTTCTACCCTAATGCTGCATTTCGCTGCCTTTTATATGAGACAAGACCTTCCCCCAACCCTAGAAGTGATAGTGCAAATTTTGCTGCACTTTTTTGGTAATCTTTGTGCCACTAGATAGTTCTTAATTCTGGAACTTTCTTGATGTTTCAGATTAAGGCCAGATGGCCTTTGTACTAGGAAAGAAAATTGTAAAAAAAAAAAAAGAATGGAAAAGAGGCCAAATTGATGTCGCAACATAATTTTGTACTACTATCCATGGCTTCTGGTACGAAACCATAGAGAAGGATGGTGCACGTGGATTTTTTTTTTTTCAAAAATTGATTTTGATTGATTTTTTTCTTTTCTTTTCTTTTCTGCCTTGCCTTTCTTTTCTTTTCTTTTTAATTTTCTAAAAAATGAATTGAAATGATTTTCTTAAGAAATAAAAATATCATGAGATGAAATGAATAAATAGATAAATAAATAATAATTAAAAAACAAAAATAAAATAATAATAATAATAAAATAAAAGTAAATACAAATTTTGGTGTCTACAATGCTCTTCATTGTTTAAGCGGTTTTGTTGAGTTAATCCTATCTAAATTTATTTAGACAAACATAATGGATAAGCTAATTATTACATTTCGGATACAGATCTTTGGAAAAATTAAGGACAAGGTTAAACTAATTTCTTTAGAGAAATAGTCTGATTTGGATTATACACTGAAATCACTTCGTTTTCAGAAGATCAAGATTCAATGTTGCCAAAAATAAGCTGACCAATGAAGGAGTTAAAAAAAACTGATGATTCTTGGTTGATTAGTCCGATCGGTTTGACTAGTTAGGTTAACTAATTTTTCAATTTTTTTATTGATAATTAGAAATTAATTTAGGGTAAGCATAAATTATAGAAAGCATCACGACCGTGTCTTACCAAAATGTAATGTTATTTTTTCAATTTTGACTTATAGGCAATGTGAAAGAGGTATTAGAGTTACAAAATGAACAAACAATATAGCAATTCAAAATGGCTTTTCTAACCTGATTCCTAAGGGCACTATATGTGATAGGTTGCGATTTATTCAATTATTTTATTATTAATTTCTCCTATTATCTAACCCGATGTGGATTAATTACTAGATTCTACTCACTTTTCGTAATTTGCATTTATTTCAGAGAGTAGATCAAAAATATCATAACAAGAGTCAATTTGATGATTTTCAGAAAAGAGCTCAAAGGGCAGGCATCCAGGGGTATTTTTGGAATATCAAGGCGTGATCTTTTTTTCGTAATTTACGAAAGACAACATAAAAGGAGGAAAGGAACGAAGGGCTGGGGGTCGTCCTCTCCGCAAGGGGGGCCGCCACACAGGAGCCAAGCATTAGAGTAGCTTTGATTTTTCCTTTCTTAGCTTTTTAGTAGTAGTTCTCTCGTTGGTGATGACAAGGAAAAACAATGGACTTCCTTTAGCTTTCTTTGACTTTTTCCTTTTGTCTTTTGTGGTTGTCCCCTGCGCATGCCAAGAGCTTTTCACCAATTAAACGAATTGAGTTTTTCCTAGTTTCGAAGTACAATGGCCGCAGTTATTCCTTCAATTTTCTGTGGATTTTCTTCATCAATATGAACTAATCTCCTCACTCTAGTCAAGAAACAACGGATGCTTTGATTCGCCTAAAAACTGTGAGATCGATTTAATTTTATCTTTTCTTTTTATTTATTGGTATCCGCATATTCTTTGATTACAGTGCTTATGATTGTTTAATTAATTGATTGTCTTGGATCCGGATAATTAGGTAATTTGATAATCTATTGTCAATTGGGACGTTAAATCCGTAATTGTTTAATTGTCTCAAAATAGTGATAATTGGCATGATTAGGTTTGTGTCAAGGGAATACGCGGACTAATCTAAAATAACCCTGGTAGTGTGTTATTTGGTTAGAATAGGGCTCCTCTAATATGTAAGGCAATTGAAAAATTAAATCTTATGGGCGTACCTAAGATTATTTCTCAATTAGAGTAGTGATTAACGGGCGTACCTTAATCACCGACACAGTAAGGAGGGGTTGACTGTCATCGCTTGTTTGGCAGTTATAATATATTTATTAGTAAATAATTGGAATTGCCTTTGTTTCGATGATCAATTAGGTGCACCATTGCTGAAGTTATTTCTTGGTTAGATTCTTAATTATCACCCATTTGATTTTAGTAATTTGTTATTTAATTTTTAGTAGATTCTTAGATTTTATTTGAAGTTCTTTGATTGTCACCTTCTGCACAAAAACACCCCATTTGTTACTGTGAATTTGAAAAGACACAGTTACACCTAATCTCTGTGGATTCGACCCTACTTACCACTATCTACAGAAATTAACTTTAGTTGAGCAGGTTTTTATTATTGCACAGGCTGACAACCTGTCAATTTTTGGCGCCGTTGCCGGGGACTGGTGCCAAATTAATTTGTTTCTTTTTGAGTTCATCTTGTTTTTGCTTCTTATTTATTTTTCTCTTTTTTTTATATTATTTATGGCTGCTAACATTCCGTATTTTGATGATAGACTGGACTTTATTCCTGAATGGGGTTATGAAACTCGTGTTTTTCCTAATGATCAATTGGCTGTTGCAAATTGTGGAACTTATTTTGCTCCAGATTATTCAACCGACATATGCCCTGCATTTCAAGATAACCTGAGTGCTTTAATTGATACTTTTGGAGATTTTTCACCTCAATACCAAACGTGGTATGACCCTTATTCAAACGGGTATGATCAAGGATGGTGGGATGATTCCAATTTTAATTATGCGACCAGACCAATGGATTTTCAACAGCAAGAGTCTCAACAACCATCTTCCATGTCAGGGATGTCTCTTCAGGAAATGATTGAATTATTCGCTACTAATACATATCGATTTCATCAGGAGACACAAGTAAACATTAGTAACTTGACGGATCAAATGCATCAATTGATATCCTGGTAGAGGTGGCAAAATGGGCGGGATGGGCGGGATTTGCTTGGGTTTAATATGGAACCGAGTCATATGGGTTTGGGCCTAACCTTACCCATATGTGATATGAGATTAACTTGGGCGGGATCACTTTGGGATGGGTTTAGATTGATCCCGCCCAAACCCAAATCTATTTTCTACATATTTTTTTTCCTTTAATTCATTTTTTATTTTTTAAATAACTTTAATATCTTCTACACTTTTTAAATAACAACAATTACTTCACAAAGACATACATTTTGATAAGAACAAAATGAACTTCAAAACCTTCTATCATAGCACATAAATACATACAACAAGCATTGCTACACTGTGCAGCTAGTCTGTGTGTAGAAGTCATCAGTCCAAAATCAAGCCTCTGTCATCAAGACGCTATCCATCAAGAAGTGATCTTTCCATTCACCAAGGCTTGCAAAAGATAAAAATCCACATAACAGTGGGAGAAACAGAGAAATGGTACTATAGAATAGACATCTTCTCAACCAATATGGAAAACACGGATTGTTGCCATTGACTTTGGTATCCACCAAAGATTTGGATTCCTGGGGCAAAAAGAGTAAAGAGGTTGACAAAGAAAACTTTTGAGAACATGCAATATAAACTTTTGAGATTACAAACTGTCAAATATGTTTATACTCCACTACCAAGTTTAGCCACCAATCTTTGGACATCAACACTCATTTCTGCGTCCTCTTCTACCTCAGAAGCATCATAACCTGCTATTATTTAAAAAGAATCAAAATTAATAGAAAAGAAAATAAACATATTTGACATTTAAAATTTCAAATTAATATTACCTTCGCCACCATAAATCCAGTCCCGAGAACATAGCAATGCTTCAACATTGCTTGGCAAAAGTGCATTTCGAAACTTTCCAAGGATTCGACCTCCATGACTGAATGCAGATTCAGATGCAACCGTTGTAATGGGAATGCTCAAAATGTCTCTTGCTAATAAGGAAAGTTCAGGACATCTCAGCATATTTCCTTTCCAAAAATCAAGAATATTAAATTTCTTATCTCTTGGAAGTAATTTCTCCTCCAAGTAAATACCTAATTGGGACTTGGAAATAGATGCCTCATGTTGGCTATTATAGGAATCAAACTCCAAATCTAACTCATCCCTTATTTCACCATCATTTTCAGCATTAGCAATCCTATCTTGGGATTCTAAACAAGCAAGAGACTGGCCTTGTAAATATACCTCAAACAATGCTTCTAACTTGTCTTTAAGATTTTTAACCTTTTCCTCAGCAGTCAAAGGATCAAGCTTTTCAAAACAAAATTGCAAGTAGCGTAATTTATACCTCGGATCCAAAATGAAAGCCAAAGATAGAATGACACTGTAGCAGTCCCAATACTTTTTAAACTTCTCATTCATAAACTCAGCCATACCATGTATAAAATCATCAGAACTATGAAGATTTTTTCGAATCAACAATTCTATTCTCCACACCTTGAGAAAATACAAATTTGCAGTAGGATAATATGACCCAGAAAACAGTAATGTCATTTCATAAAAAGGTTGTAAAAATTCAGCAACCTTCTTAATCTTCATCCAATCTGATGGGCAGTGTTCGTACAGTCCATCTACTCTCTGCAAACGATGAAATGCTGCTTGATAAGGTAACGCACTATCCAACATCAAATAAGTGGAATTCCACCTTGTTGGCACATCTTGTTGTAATTTCTTGCTAGCATCCAAGGAAACATATTTCACACATTCAGCAAATTTCATGCCTCTCATCTCCGAACCTCTAACAAATTTGACACTCTCTCTAATCTTGACCACAGAAGAATCAATAGCTTTAAGACCATGCTGAACTATCAAATTTAAAATATGTGCACCACAACGCACATGAAGATGGTCACCATTACATATTAAAGAATCTATCACCAAAAAATGATCCTTTAGTGCTTCTATTATCCCACTTTGGTAACTTGCATTATCTAATGTAACACTAAAAATTTTTCGCTCAATACCCCATTCCTTCAAAAACTGAATCAACTGATCACCTAAAAGTGGACCATTATGTGGGGGAGGTATGTGGCGAAAAATCAATACTTTTTTTCTCAAAGTCCAACTCTCATCAATATAGTGCCCTGTCACAGCCATGTAGCCATCTGTAGTTAACGAACTCCATAAATCTGAAGTTAAACAAATCCAACCAGGAATCATCTCTAATTCCTTTTTTAATTTTTCCTTTTCCCTATTGTATAATTTTAATATATCAGACTTGGCTGTATTTCTTGAGAGAGTTTGGACAGTTGGATTCAAAAATTTGTGCAAGTCCCTTATACCTTGATGTTCTACAAAGCTAAAAGGATAGTTATGCCGTGCTATTGCCAAAGATATATGCTCTCGATACACGTCATGGTCAACCATCAAGTATTGTGCTGCTTGTTCTTTGCTATTCGAACATCCTCTAGATATGTGACGGTTCATTCCTGATGTACCTGATATGCCGTCTACCAGTAATACAGCACCACATAACATACATTCGGCTCTTTGTCTTCCATCAGGATCAACCTCCTTTTTTTTGAAAACATCCCAAACTTTAGAATATCTTCCTCGCTTAGAAGAACTTGCATGGCTTGCTTGACTATAGTCATCTTCAGGTTCTAAACTACCTTGTTGATCCATTGGAACCTATTAAATAGCATGAACACAACCCAAAAAATTACAACCACCTAGCACCTCTTTGGTCAAATAATATAATATGTAATTCATTGCCAAAAACGAACGTATTGAGTAAATAAAACCAACCTAGGAGTAGTGGTTGGAGATCAAACTTTAAAATTTAACCAACCCAAGTGCACTTGGAAATTAAACTTAAAAAAGTTGATCAACATTAGGCATTAGGCAGGCAGCAGCATTGGCTTGGATATTCACCTGCCACTGTCCTTTTCCTCTGCTTTTCCCTTGCAGCAGAACAAGGTTGGCTTGTAACCCTTTTCACTGGTTTGAAAGGAGAATGCAGCAAACAAATGTGGCATATAGAAAAATAAACACCATTTATCTTAAAGTATACTACTATAGTACTGCTACTAGCAGACTAGTAGTAGAAGGCTAGAAGCAGTTGTATACTTAAATGAATTTGGATGAGGTGTGAATTTGTGTGAGCCGTCAAGGACCAACGTAAGCCGTGACCTTGTGGGTTTTAGCCACTCGGAGTCGTGTTTGGCGAGCCTGAGCAAAGTCCTACTCAGAATATTCAGTCTTCCAGAAGATTTTCTCACCTGGTTCCTCCGGTTTACTGCCACACATCCTGCTAGTATGCAAGTATCCGTCAATATGTCCCCTTGAAAAGAAAAAGGTTGGAATCGAACTAGTTTTTGAAATATACCATACATCAATTTCACAATCCAAAAAGATGATAGAAACAGCTGTATATAACAGATCAAAGCATATAGGTATATTTGTACCAATGCTTAGTACCGAAATTAAGAGGGTTTTACTTTTATCATCTCAGCTGCTTTGTCAAGTTTCTTCAGATAAACATACTTCTCATCCTCTACAAAAAATTTACAGCAATGCCCACATCATCAAATAGCGAAGCAGACAATTCACAGCAGGTGCTTTTCTATATTTCCTCAATTAAACATATTTCTTATCCTTCACAACACATTTACAGCAATTCCCACTACATCAAATAGGAAAATACCCAAATATAAACAAGAAAACTGAGTAAATTAGGAAGGAAGGTATATGAGGATGAAATAACTACCGGGAGAGCGGAGGTCGGAGTAGCCGTGGAGAGCGGAGGAAGAAAGGGAGGTGGAGGAATCGTTGAGGGAGCTGCGGATGAAGAAAGGAGAGGAGTTTCGAAGTATATTTTTTAGGAAGATATTTGGGCCAGTGGGTACCCAAGTATTTCCCATCCTTTCACATTCACTGCTGGGTATAATTGGGATGTGTCCCAACTTAAACCCAATACTAAATTATAATACCCATCCCGCCCAAAATTCCTTTGGGCTTGGGTAACCCATTGGGACTTGGGACAAATTGCCAACTCTACATCCAGGATAACGTGATTAGCTTCTCATCCAGGATAACGTGATTAGCTTCTCACCTTGAAGAATTTGCCGCACAAACCAATATCAACCTTGAGGAAGATGAGAGTGCAATTGTCCGGCCAAATGACATGGAACTGCAAGAGTTTCAAGAAAACAGATCTAAAGCTGCTGTTGAAAAGGAAACTAAAGTGCAAGAAATGAGACCCCAGTATCAACTCATTCAAGAGAATGAATCCAGTGAACAATCTTCAAATGCGGTGACATCTCATCCATTCATTCATCAATATTCTCCTGACTCTTATTCTTCAATTCCTGTTACTGAGATTGATTTTATTATACTAGAAAATTTTAAATTTCATGACAGAAATAAGTTAAGAGTGGCGATGGCAAAATATCTTGAATCGATAAATGCGTGTGATGGAGGAGTGAGTGGAGATTCAGATCATTGTTGACTTGTTGTCGCCATCTACTAGTCCATGGAAGACCGTAGCTCGTGTGCTCAAGGATTACTCTACTTACGAGGGCTATCAGGATTACATAGAGTATGAAGCACTGAAACGAGCCACAAGATTTTATCCTCCCTGAACAAACATGACAATCTCTAGCCAAAGATATTAAAGAAAGGCGCTCATTGGGAGGCAATCCAATTGTTTCTTTTAATTGTTTGTTTGATTTCGTGTGATAGTTTAAATATGTTTTCCTTGAGATTGACTGATTTCGGGTTTCAATTTTAGTTTTGATGATTTGTAGGTGTCCTTCTGTCATGACGTGCCCGCGTCATGACGTATAAAGAGCTCACGATTAGAATCGTCAGAAGAGGTTCTTGCCCTCATAACGGGCCTGCATCATGACATATGAAGAGCTCATTGTCAGAATCATCAGAAGGGGTTCTTGCCCTCATGACGTGCCCGCGTCAAATCCCATGAAGAGCTCATGGTCAGATTCGTCAGAAGGGGTTCTTATCCTCATAACGTGCCCGCGTCAAGTAACCTGGAGAGCTCTTCACTTTGTGCCTACATGACGTGCCCGCGTCATGTTCGTAGGAAAGCTCACCTTGCTCCCTCTTCCTCGATCTCACTCTCAACCGCCACTACCTTGCTGCCCAAACTACCCGCCGCCGCTCTCCACCTATGCGTCGCAAGCTCCTGTCCGCAACCAAGCCGCAGCGCCGCCGGCCTTTCCCCTTGCCACACCATCACTCCGTGTAGTCGTCAAGGTGGAGATTCACCACGTAGTTGAGAGAGTGACGAACATCACCCGCCAAGTGGCAAGGATGTCTCAGAACTTGGCCGCGTACTTCCACCACATCGGCTTCCCTCCACCGTTCCTGCCTACCCCTTATCTACTCGAGAGGGAAGTTTCGTTGTTCTCTTCACTTTAATTACTTTATTTCCTCTATTGAGGACAATGTAGGATTTAGGTGTGAGGGGAGCAGTTATGGTGCTAGTGTCTTTAGTTTTGAGTTTTTAGATTTTTTTTCTTTCTTTTTAGTTTGTTATTTGTCCATCTTTCGTTCATTTTCTTTTTTTTCTTTTTAGTGATTAGCTCGTATGTGATGCCAAGTTTGATGTTGGATTGTTGCCTCTATTTCTGCTATTGCCAAGATTTAGTAATGGAAGTGTATCAAGTGAATGTGCTTGAGTCTAAGAATATCTCTGTGGTGAATATTGACAACTGTGTGACTTTTATAATTTTTAGTTAACTTTCCTAAGTATAGGGAATGATTGTTGGCATTTTCATGTGAATTGGTCCAGTTATTAATCTTAGTTCTCCATGTTAGAAAATGAGGCTAGCTGATGCAAATTTTCTTTTAATTTTTGTGTTATATTGAGTTTTTGTGTTATTTGGCTGTGAATAAGAGTTGACTGTAATCCGCTAGTCTTTACTACCTAGTAACAGGGGATCTTCACCAAAAGTGTCAATTCTCGCGTCAAAAAGTAGTAATTGCTATGAGTACGTGGTCACGTGGCGATCGAAACTGAGTAACCGGGCTCTTTTATCTAACAAATGTCAGAGTTCGCGTCAAAAGGCTCCAATGGCTAGCGACTAAATCTTTTGTTACTATTGAGAAAAGCAAAAAAAAATCAAAAAAAGAGAAAAGCAAAAAATCGTGATAAAAAAGTGAAGGTTGTGTTAGTGTATAATAAAAGTCAGCTTGCCGATTTATGGATTTAATATGGAGATTTTGGTTAATAGTTGGACCATTCACTGATAAATGTTGAGCGACCACTCCTTTTTCTTAGATTAGTTAACCTGAAATTGGAAGAATTTATGGTTCAGAAGCTAACCGGAGTGATTTTTCTTGGACTTGGCCATTGATTCTTGATTATTATTTTTCTTGGTATCTTGGCAATATGGTAGATAGAGCAATAGTCATTGTCAAATACTGATGTTTGTTTACTGTTCTCATGCTTGAGGACAAGCATGATTTAGGTGTGGAGGGAAGTGATAGGTTGCGATTTATTCAATTATTTTATTGTTAATTTCTCCTATTATCTAACTCGATGTGGATTAATTATTAGATTCTACTCACTTTTCGTAATTTGCATTTATTTCAGAGAGTAGATAAAAAATATCATAACAAGAGTCAATTTGATGATTTTCAAAATAGAGCTCAAAGGGCAGGCATCCAGGGGTATTTTTGGAATATCAAGGCGTGATCTTTTTTTGGTAATTTGCGAAAGACAGCATAAAAGGAGGAAAGGAACGAAGGGCTGGGGGTCGTCCTCTCCGCAAGGGGGGCCGCCGCACAGGAGCCAAGCATTAGAGTAGCTTTGATTTTTCCTTTCTTAGCTTTTTAGTAGTAGTTCTCTCGTTGGTGATGACAAGGAAAAACAATGGACTTCCTTTCGCTTTCTTTGACTTTTTCCTTTTGTCTTTTGTGGTTGCCCCCTGCGCATGCCAAGAGCTTTTCACCAATTAAACGAATTGAGTTTTTCCTAGTTTCGAAGTACAATGGCCGCAGTTATTCCTTCAATTTTCTGTGGATTTTCTTCATCAATATGAACTAATCTCCTCACTCTAGTCAAGAAACAACGGATGCTTTGATTCGCCTAAAAACTGTGAGATCAATTTAATTTTATCTTTTCTTTTTATTTATTGGTATCCGCATATTCTTTGATTATAGTGCTTATGATTGTTTAATTAATTGATTGTCTTGGATCCGGATAATTAGTTAATTTGATAATCTATTGTCAATTGGGACGTTAAATCCGTAATTGTTTAATTGTCTCAAAATAGTGATAATTGGCATGATTAGGTTTGTGTCAAGGGAATACGCGGACTAATCTAAAATAACCCTGGTAGTGTGTTATTTGGTTAGAATAGGGCTCCTCTAATATGTAAGGCAATTGGAAAATTAAATCTTACGGGCGTACCTAAGATTATTTCTCAATTAGAGTAGTGATTAACGGGCGTACCTTAATCACCGACACAGTAAGGAGGGGTTGACTGTCATCGCTTCTTTGGCAGTTATAACATATTTTTTAGTAAATAATTGGAATTGCCTTTGTTTCGATGATCAATTAGATGCACCATTGCTGAAGTTATTTCTTTGTTAGATTCTTAATTATCACCCATTTGATTTTAGTAATTTGTTATTTAATTTTTAGTAGCTTCTTAGATTTTATTTGAAATTCTTTGATTATCACCTTCTGCACAAAAACACCACATTTGTTACTGTGAATTTGAAAAGAAACAGTTACACCTAATCTCTGTGGATTCGACCCTACTTACCACTATCTACAGAAATTAACTTTAGTTGAGCAGGTTTTTATTATTGCACAGGCTGACAACCTGTCAATATGAACACACCCAAATTAGGACACTATGTAAGCACACAAAAGGAGAGTAAAAGCCCACTGTAAAATTTAGATACCCAATCCCCATTCCGTAATTAAGAATTTTACATTTTTGCCAAAAAATAATGATAGTCCCTACTATTATCCTATGGGCTAAAACCCTTTGCTACTGGCTCGGGAAATTTTAATAAGGCATACGAGTGCTGGAATTTTAACTGAAGGATAGGTGGAATGATCAATCAGATTCACCAGTCAACTATTCTCTTCAATTCTAATGAGTTCCAATATCACTACAAGAAATTTGGTCATCAGTGACAACTGATTATTATCACAGAAAATGTAAAAGTCGTCACTAACGTGTTTTACTGACAACATTTTAGTTGTCACAAAGTCGTCAGTGAATCTCTGTCGGTAAAGGTACACAGTCACAACATTAAATGTCGTCAGTAAATGTTATTCATTAGTGACAATATTTTTTGTCAATAATAAATACATATATAATGACGACATTTCACCATATCAATGATGCTCGTAGTAGTGTCGTCAGTAAAATCCTTTTCATAGTTGCCGTTGGTATTGATTGGTTACTCACAACTCTTTAGAGTCGTCACTAAAAATGGCTCTTTACTGACAACATTTATCATCACTATATACCTTTTTGTTATACACCCTATTTAGTGACAACTTTTTGTTGTTAGTGGAGAAATCTGATTAGTAACAATATATTGTCACTATAAAACCTGATACAAACGATTGTCCTAAAAGCAACCAATCCAACAATACATCAAATTAGAACCATATAAGGCCTGCTAATTAATATCTAAAAACATCCATTATACTAAAAAGGAATCCAACAATTCATCAAATCAAAAGAACCATAAAAGGCCTGCTAATTAATAGCTAAAAGCATCCATTATGCTACAAAGGACCAAAATATAATGTTTAAGTTCAATGTCATCCTACAAATACTACAATAGAAGTGGTACTGTGTAACCCAAATTGTTCATGCAAAGTCAATCAAGTTTACAAAAAGCATCCGAGCCTGAAAAGTCATAAAAACTTCCAAAACACTTCACGAGCCAAAAAAGCAGCTTTATCTTCATCCTTCTTGAGTCCACTTAGTAGCTATGAATTTTGCACAAAATCTGACATAGTAGCATTTGTCTGCATAAAGTAGTATAACAATAGTAAGTAACAAGCATTTTGAAAAGGAAAAAAATCTTTGATTTACTTATCACAAACTCAAATAATGAGTAGGAAATTAGTAAGGAAAAGAATAAAGAAGGTGATTAATTGTCATAACAAGAACAATATCCCAAATGAACTCAAAAGTTAGCTATTGAAGTATTAGTAATGTCAATAACTTATTTATATTCTATATGTTCTACTGAAGACAAAGGATTGTTACTTATAAAAATTAGCCATGGATAACATAAAACAATGATTCGCTGCAAATTGTTGTGCTACAATAACTTGATTAAGTTCATTCTTCAACCCGTAAAAGGTTATTTTAAATTAGCTTACTACCCAAAATTAAACCATCTATATAAATGCCCTCATTAAGTCAATTGGGCAGAAAATTATGTCCATGATTCATATTGCACTTGATTTGTACTATTACAAATCTACCTTATTAAAAGTATGATCAGAAAAAGGTTTTGCCATGAATTTCGAGCATATGTGCTCTCATTACCTTGCTGCCTAGCTTCCAGTTGTGTTTAGAGATTTAAGCAGGCTCTGCATTTCATTCTGCTGTTTCTGCATCTAAGTTTGTTGGCTCACAAGTGTTTCCATCAGTTGCTGCTGAGATTGGATAGTCATTTCCAATTAAGTGCGCATGTGATCACAAAAACAAAGGAAAAAGGAAAAAAAGAGAGTTCGTGTTAACTCACCTTAAAGTAAAAAATGCAGCTATATGACAATCTCCTAGTGAGACATTGAGCCTATGTCCGTAGCTTCAATCACTGCAAAAGCTAATAATCACAGTACAAACAATTTAAGTTTTGGGAGTTTAATTCACATCAAATTGTACATATGCAGGTTGATCTAGCAATACCTACAACTATCAATCTGAATAGAGCATTATTGCTCAAAAATTAAAGGATAGTCAAGCATAGTCATTACAATCATCTTTAGTCAAGCGTAATCTATATTTGAGCTAACCAGTCGTAAATGATTTTTATTAACTAGGGATGACTATGCTCTAGAGATTATTTCAACTAATCAAAATAATCTATGCTCCAGAGATGTCTTTTTAACAAGCAAAAAATAGAACATTTAGAGGATTAAATGAGACAAAATAGACCAAACAAGTTGCTAGATGGATTGCACAACTTTTTTAGAAATTAAGAGTAAATAGATGGATTGCAAAACTTATTTGTGCTTAGTTTAATCTGTCAAAACCAAATCAAGGCATGTCCTGGTACCAATACCTTTTGCTCTTCATGGTATTTTGTAGGCCTTGTCCATAAGTCGCTCGTTGACTGAAGCTAAATTTACAGCAGAAAATGGACAAGTTAATTGCAAAGAATTACTCAACTCAGTGATCCAATCTGTACAAGAAGCCGGTGGATTAATTGATTATGCAAAGGTCAGGCATCATACGTAATTACATGAAAGTCTATACTACAATGCAACTTTTCTACAAAAATTCTGTTCAAAGCTGTATTTACATTAAATAAATAGATAGCCGTTCTAGTTGCCACTTAGCATATATCACTTTACTCTGGTATAGAGTTGTAACAAATTAACTTTGCTTTCCTAAGACTAAAAAGTACCTAATAGTTAAGTGAAAAGCTATTGAGCTGATAAGCTCTCAATTAATTAATGAAAAATAAGATAAGGATGAATTTTTCACCGCTCAGAATATGCAAAGGTGAACTCCATGATCCACCTATAAGACACAACTATGTATGTATCTATCTATAAAGTCATCTCATCTTAAACTTCATGCCTCATTCTTAAGTGATTCAATCTGAGTTGGTTAATTATCCACAGTGAAATTACAGCAGCACTATATATCAATCTCAAATAACAAGCCAAACTCCTAGTAGGTAAATACTAAATTGAACTAACTTGTGAAAGCTTTTAACTGGCTTTCCATTTTAGGTTAATGTGCTCAAGCTTTTCTTGTATCAAGGCATACAAGTTAAGACCCAACTAAAATGTGACTAATTCCATATCAGCTCCACTATTTTCCTATTGTCAAGACTATTTCAAGTGATTCTTTTAAGTTCATAAGACCCCAGATGAATCAGCAGATTATCATGATCACTTAATATTGTTTGGATAGCCATAGGTCTATAGCAATTGCCTTTCCTTGTATCATTTCCAACATCTTTTAAGTGAAGTGACATAATGCAGTAATAGGAACACAAAGGACTCGTATGGTAGACATAATGCAGATTGACCTAACTATTAAGTGAAGTGACAAATTTGACTATATATTTAGATGTTTAGAACAACAGGCGGAACACAAAGAACTGGTATGGTAATGGTTGAAGTTAGTATCATAAAGCCCACCATCAAATCCATCTTACAAAAATCTATTTTTTCCTTTTTTTCTTAATGAGATCGCTTTTTGGGAAATAGGAAAAAATTACCACTCCAAATCAAACAAACAAGAAACAGGGCCATACACGCTTTGGCAATGTGAAGGAGAAAGCACACTCCAACTAAATAAATAGTTTATTGGTGAAATTCCCATTACAGTTAACCAAATTTCAACAAAACAAAAGATATCTTTGACAGTACAAAAATTTTCACCAAACCTTGTACCTAGATCTTGAGCTACTTATCCACTTAATTAAATCCCGAATCACTATTTTTCATTTCCCTCTTAACCCAACACCATTCTACCAACTAGTTTTCTCGCATGCAACCACTCACTAGCAAAAAATTCACAAAATCACTCCTAATTCTCTTCCATTTTACTAACACAAAAAATGAAACACTAAATTTGCCCTCCTAGGCCCATCACAAATCGGTATGTACCCACAATCGAATCTCTCTAAAGCCCCTTGTCTTGTATAAGAAAAAGTTGGGAAAAAATTTTAGGGTAGAAATCCACAACAAAACAAATTCCACAATCATGAGATGACTCCATCCATAAATCAAAAGAAACCCAAAAAAATTGGAGAGAAATTTTTAGCAAAAAATTAATTAGGGCAAAAAATTTGGGAAAAATTTCAGGAGAAAAAAGAGAAAGGGCGGACCTTCTATTGTAGAGCGTTGGTGGTAGAGGAAGTCTTCGATTCAGCACTGCAGAGCCATAATCAATCAACAGATATAAGGAGGAGAAGTTCTTCTATTTTGTTTGGCAAAGATGAAGAGATGAAGAGGGAGAAACTCATTTTGGTTCTAAGTGTTGGGCGTATAGTGTATAGTGAAAGAGTACTAGGAGCCGGTCTCGATTTCTAAGTGTTTTATGTACACCCGCGCCTCTTCTTTGTTTACTCACTTTTAATGAAATTTCAATTCCTTAGCTTCCCCCCTTTCTTGTTTAGTTGCAAAATTTCAAATAAAGTTTTTTAGTTTTACTTTTTAGTTGAAGTATAATTTTAGTAATATATAATATTATTAATTTCTATTTGTTTATGCTTTTTTGAAACTATTCATAAAGGATGAGAAATTTGCTGCATTAATACTAGTGGTAAATGTACATTTTTCTACTTCAAATAGTTCGCTTTTTCATGATATCAAATAGCTCATCCAGTGTTAATATTCACGTCACTGTCTAGAAATTGTGAAATTACTACAACTTATTTATGTTTCTTTCATTATTTTAGCCTAATAGTACAGTAGTATTTTCAATTATTTTACATTGAGAAGCACGAATTTTGATGGCTATTCTTGCTTTAAATTATTGTACGATAACCTGAAACTTGTCATAAAACATGACTTTTTGCAGTGAATTAGACTTTTGTCAAAAATTACCTTGTCATAAAAAGTACCTTTTGCAATACCGTAGTTCTTAAAGTCAACTCTTTCTTATTAAAAATTTTTTTAAAAAAAGATCAATTAGATAGGAAAAATATTTTTTCATAAATAATTCATTTACTATTAGTCAAACATAAAACTTCACATTTAATTTATTACCTTTGACTAAAAAATAAATAATTAAAGCAATAAATTGATTTAATTAATTAACTAAAGAGTTTAGGATTTATTTGCTTTAATAACTAGTTCAATTTACAAACTCTTACAGCTTAACATTTTTCAGGTATTGGGAAATTAACTACAAAATTTCTTTAGTCTTTTTTCCTTTAACAAGTCATTCTTTGACAAATTAATATGACCAATTTGACTAAACTAGTCAAATTGCGAATTCATATGAAAATCAAGAGGCTCGAAATTGTATGATAGTCAAACGGTTTCATTAGAAACAAATCAATATTAATATTAATATATTGCCAAAGTTGTAAAAATTCTAAGATAGTTTAGTAACAACATATAATTATCACTAAAGCTATCCATTATTATAGTGACAACAGAGAGTTGCCAGTAACGAAAGTACACAAGCTTCAGTGACGACATTGCAAAGTTGTCAAAAAAAAAATAGAGCTAGTAATAGTGATGATATTCATCAAGTCGTCACTAAAAGTATTCACCAATAACTCCGGCTCTCTTGGATCTTGTTAGAGGGAATATGTTTGTGATGACAAATACAAGTCGTCACTAATTAGTTAGCTCTATGAGACATTTGTGACGACTTTCAAAGTTGTTGGTAGAGGACCTCATTTTGTGACAACTTTTCTGTTGTCACTAAGAAATGTTGTCACTGATGACCAAATTTCTTGTAGTGTATATTCTGATAATAAATTTACTTCATTCCAAATAAAATCTTGAAGCATAATATATTTTCTTCTTAAGTAATTTGCGTATAAAGGATTATGGTGGTATTCCATGTTCTGTTATATATCGTTACATATTTCTAAATTAATTGATATAGTTGACTTAAATGTGTTTTAATTCCTCTTGAAATCGTACATGCTGTTTAATCTCTCTTTATTCCTAATCCAAATCCAACTATATATTCAATTTAAGTTGTATGATTATCAATTTAGAATAGATTAAAATTGGTTCTCTTTCATAATCTTTACTTGTTTTGCTTTTGCCTAAAAGAACTGGTCTAGAAAAAAAAAGAAAAAAAAAGAAAAGGTCAACGCGTACATGTTTGCTCACTGGGAAAAAATTTTCTTCAAATGCTTAAGGAAAAATAGCTAATTTCATTCCTAAACTTTTTTCATGATATCAATTTAGGCCTTAACTTTTATTTCTGACCAATTTGATACTTGAATTTATGTTGCAATTCCAATTAAGGACCTTCGCGATGGCATGATTACCTAAATCTAATTTGGCTCCTAATTGATTAACTAGATAGAGGTTACTCATGGGATTGTAATAGAGCAACTAAATTGTGTAAAAAAACTACTAGATAAAACTTTTAAATCGTGTAAAAATTCTCCGAATAAAACTTTCGTAATGTTTAATCTTATGATTTTTTTTACATGATTTTCTTGATTTATTAAAACCACGTGAGTGACATTCTCAAAATACCCCATTTAGTTCATCAATTAGGAGTTCGATCAATTTTATGTGGTCGTGCCAACATAGAGGTCCTTAATTAAAATCACAAACTAAGTTCATGTATCAAATTGGATAGGAATAAAAGTTAGGGTCTGAATCGGCACTATCAAAAAATTTTAGGAACTAAATTGGTCATTTTTCCTCAAAAGAAGAAAAGAGGGAAAAACCATTTCTCATGTTGTAGTGATTTTATTTTATGCTACTAAACTTTCAATTTACTATGATAGTGAATGGATATTTTCAAAGTTAAATTTGAAATTAATTATTCTAATGTCACATATTGCAAGTAACAAGCCAAAAAGGCAGCAAATTTATTAGGGATAAATTTAGAAACAATCCTTCAATTTTTTAAAATAAAAGTAGCCGTCGTTTAAGTTACTTGAGATAATTAGACTTGTTTCCCTTGAGGAATTTGAATGACTATCCTACCCTTGAATGTATACAAGTTTTATTTCATTTTTTCATGAAAAACAGAAAAAGATAAACTAAATATACTCACACTATTGCCCTATCTGTAGGCAATTGGCAATAGTTGTGGTGGTGATAGAGGATGTTGGCACTAACTATAGTAGAGAATCATGCGAGGATTAATTGGATGTAGGTGATGATGGTTTATAAGGGGCATTTCAGGATAGGAGAATTTTACACTAAACCACATACGAATTAATTGATAAAATCAAACTAAAAAATGATCTTATCTTCTTGATTTTAGAATTCTTATATTTGTGCATGTCGATTGTCATTTAGAAATATCATAATTTTCAGTTGCCTTTTATAGGTTGACTCTTTATAATATTTAACAGGTATTTTTGGCTCACATCAAACAAACTCAATTTTGTATTGGTCACAAAAACATATGAAAATAAGGGTGTAACTATAACTACTGAAATTGGAGGAGAACTATATATCAGCAATTATCGAAAACCTCAGGACACGTTTCCAAAGATATCCCTTTCTGTAAGAATATCATATAGGAACATTATTGGAGACATAATAGAAATTGAATAATATTGACTAATAGCCCATTGATGAATACTTAATCTTAAGTAGGAGTCCTTGTTCTCATATGTTACTATGTCCGAAGAGGTTTCCGTGACGATTTGTCCTTATTTTTCGATTCCTCCTTTGTCTCATTTCTGCAAATCTATCCATACAGATACCAAGCCCTGCAGCCTCTTTAGACTGCCAACTGAAACAAACTTGTCCCATACTTCTTTTCCTGTTTTGGTCCAAAATCATAGTCTTATTGTATACTGAGCAAAATACAAGGGAGATTAAAAGCAATGGCAAGCTCATCAGGCTTGGTATCGGAGCTAAAGATTGATATATTTATGTTTTATCCAATCTTCTTTTCGCTTTTTCCTTTAATCTTACTGTGGTTTCTCTTCAAATTATTTTCAACTTCGAGGAAAAATGAGCCACCATCGCCACCAGGACTTCCAATTATTGGAAATCTTCATCAGCTAAGCTCACTGCTTCACCATTCCCTCTACTCCTTAGCCCAAAAATATGGTCCATTCATGTTTCTTAAATTTGGTAGTGTTCCAACGGTTGTCGTTTCATCAGCTGATGGAGCTAGCCTAATCATGATGATTTGATTTTCTCCAATAGGCCATTTTCGAGCACTATTAGTAAACTTCTCTATAACATGAAGGGTATATCGGTCGCACCCTATGGCGAGTATTGGAGACAGTTAAAGAGCATTTGTGTTCTTCAGCTCCTGAGCAACCAAAAAGTTCATTCATTTCGCAATATAAGGGAACAGGAAATGTCGATTATGATGCAGAAGATTAAAGACGCTTCTTTGGATTCAACACCTGTGAATTTGAGCAAAATTTTTTTTTCACTGACTAATGATATTGTATGCAGATCAGCTTTTGGGAGGAAATATGGTGAAGGTGAAATTGGAAAGAAATTCAAGCAGCTGTTGGATGAATTCTTGAAGTTACTGAATGAAGGAAGTTTATTTGAATTTGTGCCCTGTCTCAAGTGGATTAATCGAGTTAATGGTTACGATGCCAGAGTGGATCGTGTTGCTAGAGAAATTGATGAGTTCTTGGAGGGCGTGGTCCAAGAAAGGTTGGATGGTGCAGTGGAAAAACATTCCTGCAGATCAAGTGGTGAGACAGCTGATGGCGTAAGCAGAGGAGATTTTCTTGATATGTTTGATGAAGAGAATCTAAATAATGAGATATTAATTCAACTCATTCTCATATTTCCAAATTTCTTTTAACCTTACATGTGTAAAAGGTCATCTCAGTGATTACAACAAATTTAATGTTGTCATGACTTGTACCCAATGTTTTAACGATACTCCAAATATTCTCATATTCCCAAACTCTCTCTAGCTTTGTGGTTGAAATTCAAACGCAACCTTTGACCACAACTCATTTTTATGTAGTATAAGAATATATATTAAGATGGTAACAACAAGGATTTCACCTAATTTTCTAAAAGGTTTTCTCAGGAACTCATATATCACTAAAGGATATTAAGATCAGTCTAGAACTTCATGTACAACTTATTCAACAGGCAGGAAAAGTAAAGTTAGTAGGAAAAGAATCCTAAAACACATACCGTAAGTTCCATTCCATCATGTAGGGTAGCATTCTATAGTAGAGGAGTATAGCTCCTTTGTGCCTAGTTTCATAAGTTTCAGCTATAGATTATATGCTTTTGCGGTTGCTAAAATTTATAGGCTTTTATAACAAACCGCTTTGCATTTAATCTATTGTAGAATTTTTTTTTGTAGCGGATACCAATATTTACAAGTATATATATATATATATATATATATATATATATATATATATAGAAGATGAAGAAAATCTAACGGAAGAAGGTGGAGAAGTAATCATTAGAACAGATCTGCGTAACAGTCGAAAACTGTTACTCAAAAATAACAAGATATTAATTCAATCACTAAACGGCAAAAAAAGCATTACTCTTATATTTAATGATGAAAACAACATTTAAGTAATTACAACTAAATAAGAGTTAGAATGACTTGTACCCAATGCTCCAATCACAGTCCAAACATTCTCATATTTCTAAACTTCTCTCAATCTTAAATATCTAAAAGGTCATTGCAGTGATTACAACAAATTTAAAACTGTCATGACTTTTATCAAATGCTCTAATGATACTCCAAATATTTTCATATTTCCAAACTCTCCCTGGCCTTGCGGTTGAAATTCAAATACAACCTTAGACCACAACTCATTCTCATATAGTATAAGGATGTAAGGGTAAAATTGTCATTTTAAATGACAAGGAAGGTATCTATAATTTTTCAAACATCAGGGAAGCTCAGTGAAATTGTTAGAAACCTCAGGGGAGGTTTCTAAAATTATCCCTAAAATAAACCGCACTCTTTAAGTTAGCTTGTTTAACATAATTAATATGGTAGTTTCTTGTGGTTGTAGAAACTTATTCCAGCCTCTCTAATTTATGCTTAATTAACTGTTGGCTTTGTTGAGTTTCAACAAATGTTGGCTGCCTCAATTCTTGAATTTGGAAGCCAACATTGTTGACTTCTCTTTGGCACAATTTAATCCCACATCGGTTGGGTTATTGGAAGAAGCTTAGCTTGAGAACTATAAATAGCTCTCAAGTCTTTCCAATTAAAATGTACCAAGAACAACAAAGAATTACCCATAAGGATTTTGTAATTCTTTGTATTCTTTCTCCTCTCCTAAATTATAAAAGCAGGTCGCTTGAGTGGTGCTCGGAGAGTAGGCAAAATTGGCCGAACTCCGTTATCCATTTTTCGGGTGCGTTCTTTCCTTATCTCTTTTATTTGTTCCGCATTATTTATTAGTTTCTTTTCTATTGTAGTATGGTATTCAATATATTTGTCTATATTTGTCGGGTATATTTGTAGTGTTTTATACGGTTCATTTGGGTGTATTTTTCTTATTCGTGTGTACGTATTATTTATGTACACGGGTAATGTTGGACTAAATGATACGTGCACGAATTTCTGTCAGAGATGGGTTTAGTGGAAACACTTTCGTGACCTCAGCTTCCTGAGACTTTATTTGGATGGTTAGTCGTCTAAGGAGATTGTTTTGAGATCTTTCTGGGATTACTGAATCGTTTATCACTAGTTTAATTATTGAGTGGGAAAATACCCGATTTCCCCAAAAGCGTATTCAGCGCCGAAGGTACTCCTTTTGGACTTGTTTGTAGTTTGTTATATTGAATACTATTATTTGAGTCTGTAATGGCATCAGACAATTCCACGTCAAGAATCATATCTGGGGCATCAGCTTCCTCGTCCACATGGTCGAGAATTCCAATGTCAAATTTGAAGGTGGCGGTGGAGACATTTGACGGTACTGGCCATTTCGGCATGTGGCAAGGCGAGGTCATGGACTCCCTTTTCCAACAGGGTCTTGACATTGCCATTGAAGAAAAGAAACCAGATGATATAGAAGAGAAGGAGTGGAGTACCATAAATCGGTTGGCATGCGGAACTATTCGATCGTGTTTGTCCAAAGAGCAAAAATATGCTTTCAAAAACGAGACTTCTGCATGGAAATTGTGGAGGGCATTGGAGGAGAAATTTCTGAAGAAGAGTGGTCAGAATAAACTCCTAATGAAGAAAAGATTGTTCCGATTCGATTACCAACCAGGTACTACTATGAATGAACACATCACTATGTTTAATCAATTAGTAGCAGATCTGTTAAATTTAGATATAAATTTTGAAGATGAAGATTTGGCTTTGATGTTGTTGTCATCCCTTCCTGATGAATTTGAACATTTGGAAACTACGTTACTTCATGGGAAGGAAAATGTGTCTTTAGATGCTGTATGTTCTGCTTTGTATAGTCGTGAATTGAGAAAGCAAGATAAAATGAAAAAGAAAGTAGCTGCAGCAGATGAAGCGTTAGTGGCAAGAAGTCGTCAACAAAGTCAATCAAAGGGGAGAAGAGGAAGGTCCAAATCGAAAAGCAGAGTTGCCAAAGATGAGTGTGCTTTCTGTCGTGAGAAAGGGCACTGGAAGAAAGACTGTCCAAAATTAAAGAAGAAAGGGAAAGCTCCGCAAGACGTAAATATTGCAGAATGCAAAAGTGATGCGGAATCAGATTTCTCTTTAGCTGTATCACCTTTAGCATCCCATCCAGATGAGTGGATTTTGGATTCAGCTTGTACCTACCATATGACTCCCATGCGGGAGTGGTTCTTTGAATTTGAAGAACTTGATGGTGGAGTTGTGTACATGGGAAATGATAATCCATGTAAAACAGTTGGGATAGGTTCAATCAAGCTGCGTAATCATGATGGATCCACCAGAATCCTGAAAGATGTTCGGTACGTGCCGAATTTGAAGAGGAATCTCATCTCCTTGGGACTCTTGGAGTCAAAAGGCTTGGAAGTGAAGATGCGAGATGGAATTCTTAAAGTAACTTCGGGAGCACTTGTGATGTTGAAAGGTGTGAGGAAGAATAATCTGTATTACTACCAAGGTAGTACAGTTGTTGGGACAGCAGCAGCAGCAACATCTTCCAGTAGCAAGAAAGATGTAGAGGCAACAAAGTTGTGGCACATGCGATTGGGACATGCTGGTGAAAAATCCTTGCAAAATCTTGCCAAACAAGGATTATTGAAAGGTACGAAAGTTTGCAAATTAGAATTTTGTGAGCATTGTGTTCTGGGAAAACAAAGAAAAGTGAAATTTGGCACTGGTATCCATAATACCAAGGGTATTTTGGATTATGTGCACTCAGATGTGTGGGGACCTGCCAAGACTCCATCCCTTGGTGGCATGTATTATTTTGTCACTTTTATTGATGATTTTTCCAGAAGAGTTTGGGTGTTTACTATGAAGAGCAAGGATGAGGTGCTAGGAATTTTCCTTAAATGGAAAGCTCAAGTTGAAAACCAGACGGGAAGAAAGATCAAGATTCTCCGAACAGATAACGGTGGAGAATACAAGAGTGATCCCTTCCAGAAGATATGCCAAGAATGTGGCATAGTTCGGCACTTCACAGTTAGAAAAACACCGCAGCAGAATGGGGTGTCAGAGCGTATGAACAAAACACTAGTGGAGAAAGTACGTTGCATGCTGTCTAATGCTGGGTTAGGTAGAAAGTTTTGGGCTGAAGCTGTGACATACGCTCAACATCTCGTCAATCACTTGCCATCATCTGCAATCGGTGGCAAGACTCCATTAGAGGTATGGTTTGAAAAACCTGCAACAGATTATGATTTTTTGCGTATTTTTGGTTCTACTGCATATTATCATGTAAATGAATCAAAACTGGATCCACGTGCAAAGAAGGCTCTCTTTATGGGCTTTAGTATGGAAGTAAAGGAGTACCTTGTGATGTCTAGAAAGCAAAGAAAACCATTATTCGGTAGGGATGTTATCTTTGATGAATCTGCCATGTTGAATAAGGTAACACAAGATGGAACCAGTGGTACTCCTCAACCGATGGAGTGTACGCCGAAACAGGTGGAGTTTTAGCAAATAATGGTGAGTCCAGCAAATAGCACCATCAGTGACTCTCCCATGGCAGAAGAGGAGTCAGATGAGGAAGAGGTTTCAACCCAAGAACCTCAACAGCAGCAAGAGTCAATTGCCGTCAATAGGGCAAGACGAGAAATTCATAAATCTGCTCGTTTTGTTGACATGGTGGCTTATGCACTTCCAGTTATTGATGATGTTCCATCCACATTTTCTGAAGCAGTTCGAAGTACAGAAAATGATAGATGGAAAGATGCTATGGAAGAAGAGATGCAATCTCTTCAAAAAAATAATACATGGAAGTTGACACAATTACCGAAGGGCAAGAAGGCAATTGGATGCAAATGGATATTTACAAAGAAAGAAGGATTTCCTGACAAGAATGATGTTCGTTACAAGGCAAGATTGGTGGCTAAAGGCTACGCTCAGAAGAAGGGAGTTGATTATAATGAGGTATTTTCTCCAGTTGTTAAACATTCCTCTATTAGAATTTTGTTGGCCTTGGTAGCGCAGTTGAATTTGGAGTTAGCTCAACTTAATGTGAAGACCGCGTTCCTTCACGGTGACTTGAAGGAGGAAATCTATATGGCTCAACCAGATGGATTCAAAGTTGCTGGTAAAGAAAATTGGGTTTGTAAACTGAGCAAATCGTTGTACGGATTGAAACAATCACCGAGACAATGGTACAAACGATTTGACCAGTTCATGATGGGCTAGAAGTACACAAGAAGCAAATACGATCATTGTGTGTATTTGCGTAAGCTACGAGATGATTCCTACATCTACTTACTCTTGTACGTTGATGATATGCTAATAGCGTCAAAGAGCCAAGTTGAAATTGACAAAATGAAGGCTCAGTTGAGTAAAGAGTTCGAGATGAAGGATTTGGGAGAAATCAAGAAAATTCTCGGCATGGAGATAAGCAGGGATAGAACGAGAGGCAAGTTTTGTCTGACACAGAAGCAGTATTTGAAGAAAGTACTACAACGTTTTGGCATGAATGAAGATTCAAAACCTGTAAGTACTCCGCTTGCTCCTCATTTGAAACTTAGTAGCCTATTATCTCCAAAAACGGATGAAGAGCGAGCATACATGGTGAAAGTCCCGTATGCTAATGCAGTTGGTAGCTTGATGTATGCAATGGTGTGTACGAGACCCGACATTTCACAGGCAGTTAGTGTAGTAAGTAGGTTTATGCATGATCCGGGCAAGGGTCATTGGCAAGCTGTGAAATGGATTCTACGGTATATCCAAAATACCGTAGATGTTGGATTAGTATTTGAGCAGGATAAATCACTTGGTCAATGTGTAGTTGGATATTGTGATTCTAACTATGCAAGTGATTTGGATAAGCGACGTTCTACAACTGGTTACTTGTTCACATTTGCCAAGGCGCCAGTTAGTTGGAAGTCTACTTTGCAGTCAACGGTAGCTTTGTCAACAACGGAGGCAGAGTACATGGCGATTACAGAGGCTGTGAAGGAGGCAATTTGGTTTCAAGGATTGCTTGAAGACTTGGGAGTTGGTCAAAAACACATTGACGTGTTTTGTGACAGTCAGAGTGCTATTCACTTAGCAAAGAACCAAGTCTTTCACGCAAGAACGAAGCACATTGATGTTCGCTATCACTTTGTGCGGAAAATTCTCGAAGAAGATGAGATTTTTCTCCAGAAGATTCGGACTACGGAGAATCCTGCAGATATGCTGACCAAGGTGGTTACAAGGTCCAAATTTGAACATTATTTAAACTTGGTCAATATCCTGCATATTTGAGTTGGCGCCTGAGCGCGCAAATTTGGAAGCGCCACAAGGACCGTTTGATTTTTGTTTGAGGGAGAAGATTTGTATTTTTTGGGTGGGATTAGAAATTATGCCAAGGTGGAGATTTGTTGAATTCAAAGTCTTGAATTCTTCAAGCCTTAATTGTTGACTTTTCTAAGGCCAACAATTGTTGAATTTGGTGGCCTAATATCTATCCCACATCGGTGGGATTATTGGAAGAACCTTAGCTTGAAAGCTATAAATAGCTCTCAAGTCCTTCTAATTAAATTGTACCAAGAACAATAAAGAATTACCCATAAGGATTTTGTAATTCTTTGTATTCTTTCTTCTCTTCTAAATTATAAAAGCAGGCTGCTTGAGTGGTGCTCGAAGAGTAGGCAAAATTGGCCGAACTCCGTTATCAATTTTCGGGTGCGTTCGTTCCTTATCTCTTTTTATTTATTCCGCATTTGTTTATTAGTTTCTTTTCTATTGTAGTATAGTATTCAATATATTTGTCTATATTTGTCGGGTATATTTGTAGTGTTTTATACGGTTCATTTGGGTGTATTTTTCTTATTCGTATGTACGTATTATTTATGTATACACGGGTATAGTTGTGATAATACACCGTGCACGTAAGTTCTGTTTAGGAGACTGGGTTTTAAGTGGGACCGCTTGTGACCCCTCCAGCCTTTCCTGGGAATTTACTTGGAATGGTAATTCTGTCTAAGGAGATTGTTTCGACGATCTTTCCTGGGAATTACTGAATCGGTTTAATCACTAGTTGTAATTTTTGAGTGGGAAATTACCCGATTTCCCCAACAAATTGGAGATATGCAGAACCTACAAAATCTTTCTCTAGCACACAACAGATTGCAAGGATCAATCCCAGAATCGATTGGCAAGATGTTAAGCTTGGAGTCATTGGATCTATCACACAACTTTCTCTCTGGATCAATTCCAATGTCAATGGAGAACCTTCGATATCTTAGACATTTCAATGTCTCTTTTAACAATTTAAGTGGTGAAGTTCCTTCCAGAGGGCCTTTTATCAACTTCACTGCCGAATCCTTCACTTCAGATCAAGCTCTCTGTGGAGCTCAAAGGTTTCATGTGCCCCCATGTCCAAATAATTCGGCTCACAGATCAAGAACAAAAAGAGTGCGTCGAACCATTTTTATTCTACTAGGGGTAATAATAGCAGTAGGAGCCTTGTCCTTTGGATTTGTTTACCTGAGATATCGAAAGAAAGATACACTTTCCAGTGGAGCAAATTTATCCTTAGTTGCAATGCCAGAAAGAATTTCATATTTTGAACTTCTACAAGCAACTAACGGGTACAATGAAAGCAATTTGCTGGGGGCTGGAAGCTTTGGATATGTTTATAGAGGTACTCTTGATGATGGAAGGGTTGTGGCTATTAAAGTGTTCAATTTAGAAGTCGATGGAGCGTTCAAGAGTTTTGATGTAGAATGTGAGGTGTTGCGCAATCTTCGCCATCGAAACCTCACAAGAGTCATTAGTAGCTGCTCTACCCCTGAATTTAAGGCATTAGTGCTTGAGTTCTTGCCTAATGGGAGTCTTGAGAAGTGGTTGTATTCGCACAACTATTTTCCCGATCTGACGCAGAGATTGGACATATTGATTGATGTGGCATGTACATTGCAATATCTCCACTGTGAGTATTCAACTCCAATAATTCACTATGATCTGAAGCCAAGTAATGTGCTGCTGGATCAAGACATGGTTGCCCATCTAAGTGATTTTGGCCTTACAAAGTTGTTTGGCGAGGAGAACAGCATCACATACACCGAAACACTAGCCACACTTGGCTATCTCGCACCAGGTGAAGAATTTTCTCGTACAACTAAAGTACTATTTCCTCAGTTGTTTGCTGTTGCAAATTCCAAACTAAAAAACACAATCAATTTAAGAACATATGATGAATTTATATGTGTTTTGCAGAGTATGGGTTGGAAGGATTGGTATCAGCAAAATGCGACATCTACAGTTTTGGAATTATGATGATGGAAGTCTTCACGAGAACAAATCCCAACAGTGAAATGTTTGGTGAAAAATTGAGCCTGAAGAGCTGGGTTGCTAATTCAATACTTGATGGATTAGCTAATGTCATCGATGCTAATTTGCTAAAGGAAAGTGATGAATACTTTGTTGAAAAGCTAAGCTGCATAGCCTCAATCATGAAAGTGGCTCTAGGCTGCACGATGGAGTCTCCAAGAGAGAGAAGCAACATACAAGATGTTCTTGTTGCGCTGAAAAAGATCAAGCTTCAGTACATGAGTCTCCTCTGTTCAGGGACTTAATGGTGCATGCATTTTCTCTAAGCAAGATTGCAACCTCCTTGACTGTCTCAGTTATAAATTTGCAGGGCGGACAACAAGATTAGGCCAAGTAAGAATAGCAATTAAACAGTAGACTAGGCAATTATGCCCTATATAATAATAGATCTGTTTAACTGGTGCCTATGGGCACTCGTTAAGATATATTTTAGGTGTTATATTTAAAAAAATATAAGATTAATTAAAAAGTGTATAAATGCAAGGAGATTAATTAGAGAAAGTGTATAAATGCAAGAGAAAGTAGTAATTATTAGTATGTGTGTATATACATAGTAAGTTGGATAAAATGTAAGTGTCTTAACGAGTGCCCATAGGACATCCGTTAAAAAAATCCTATAATAATTGTTTTCTTATTTCTTTTCTTTGCACTTGATTGATCGCCCTTAATTTGTAATAATAAAGTTATCTCACAATATTCACCAATCCTATTATGGGTACCTAAGGACTTGTAATCCTTTTCATAGTGAGTCATTACTGAATCCATGTCATGCATAATAAAACTACTTTTGAGCCATAGATGGAAAAAGAAATAATAAATAGTGTGTCAAAAAAGTTGCAATTAGTAAGTAAAGGGATAGGTTGCAATTAGGGCCATTCCTTTTTCCAAATTTTGAAACATTTAAATGCACAAGTTTGGGTCAAAAATATAACTCATTTTCGTGTTTGGCTCAAAAGGGTAAACTAAGGTTGCAAACGAATCGAGTTACTCATGATCGGAGTCCAAGCTCAACTCGAGCTCGGTTAACATCGAGGTCGAACTGATCAAGTCGAATTCAAATTTAAACTCAAGTTAAAAAATATTAAACTTGTTAACTCGTGAGCTGCTTGAACTCGATTATATATTTTTTAATTTTTTATTTTAATAATAAAATTACATATATATATCCCTAATATTTTATTATTTGTTAAAAAAATGAATATTTTATTTATTTTTTAAAAAATAAAATAATCATTTTTTTTTAAACTCGAGCTCGAGTTTTATATTTTGAGGTCATCGAGCTCGAGTTTGAGTTCAAGTTTCATAAACTTAGGTTGAGTCTCGACTCAATTGCATCAAAACTCGATTCGACTCGACTCATTTACAACCTTAAAATGAATTATGAATATTTTGATATCACATACCTACATTTCCCACGACTTTTTAGGCTTTGTTTGGGACTACAGTACTTTTGGTAAAAAAAATACTTTTAGGTGTTAAAAGTACTTTTAAAGTGTTTGGAAAATATCATCTCATAAAACACTTTTAAAGTAGTAGAGCTTTTGGTGTTCAAAACACTTTTAGTAAAAACTAAAATTTGGTGCTTTTAGAGTAAATTTTGTGATTTAAAAAATAAAACATCAAATTTAATCATCTTATACTATATTATAAACCAAATAAAGAGATAAGCACTTTTAAAAATTTTTAAATTACACATTATTAAATACAATAAGTACTTGTTGAATTATGTCTCCAACAGTATGTTTAAAAGCACTTAAGCAGTTGATAAATACTTTTATTAAAAGCTCCACTAAGAAAGTACTTTACAATAAACTACCGTAACCCCAAACGGATCCTTAATATTACTTATTGGGATAGGGGTTTACATTATTACAGCACTCAAAACATGAGAGTTGCTACGCAAAATTGTCAGAAGCCTAAAGGGAGGTTTACAAAATTATCCCAACTACAAATTTTGCAACCAGGATTAGGCACTATAACTGGAGTAAGGTTAAGCTGAAGTTCTGTAACAAGGAGCTGTGGCGACAAATCAAATAGCAGAGCCCTGCGAACATTAAGATGGCAACAGTACTGGAAGACATCTCTAAATTACAGAGGTTGTTTTGCATGTGCTCTTTTGACTTGTGTAGACAAGAACATATGTTAGTTAGCAAAAAACTAAGTGATGATGCTTTAGGCGTTATTGTTGATGAGGAAAGACTGTTTCCTCAGTGTTCTTAGAACACTTTCTTGTATAGCTTCTCTCGAGCCGTTGCTCGTATATGTACTCATTCTCATTAAAGCAATGAAAATATCCTATCGTTTCGGAAAAAAAAAAAAAAGATTAGGCACTATAACAGAAGTTCAAAATGTGCCAGATACAATATCTTAGATTATATTACCACTAAATTAAGAGAATCTTCTTTAGAAGAAAAAAATATAAACAGAGCAATTAGCCTCTTCCAGCATCTTGGATGGCTTTATGATGTTTCCTAAGCAACAAAAAGGCCCTCCACAATCATCGATATGGTGACACGCCAACCAGTGAGTCTAGGCCAAACAACTGACATTGAAGAAAACTGTAAACTAACTCAGTCGTCATTGCAGCAATTCGAACCACAACACCTCTTCCCTGCTAAAAACAGGGAGGAGTTGGCATGTCTTCAAATGAACAATGTAACACGTATATTCAGTTAAACAAAATTTGACTTATGAAACACTTTGTACAAATGCTAAAATTTCCTTGACTTGACAATGCAGAGATGGAATTTTCACTACATTAATGTCAGAATAGAGGAAGCAGAAATTTCAGAAGCTATGCCAAATACTCTTACAGAAAATGTTACTTCAGTTTAAGAAAAGAAGCATTTTTCACAATAAGGAGTTCTAGAGAAAGCATGACCGCAAGGTGGAAAGCATGTCAATCTTCAAAATTTTGGCGAGGCAGATTTAGGCTATACATTAATCAAGCTCCAACAAGGCATACGATGATCCATGAAAGATTAACATATAAAAGAAAATATATATATACTGTGACGCCCCCACTTCTCCTTAAGGCGAACCAAAGGGTATCCGCGAAACGCTTGCCCAACTCTAGTCAGGTTTCAAGCAATTTCATTCAAGTTTAATGCAATACTAGACATCACAACTAGATGCAACAAGTCAAATAATGCGGAAGCTTTCAACTTAACAATTATAACGATTATCTAAACCTTACCTCGAATATCTAAAGGATACTTCAATTCTTAAAATATACAACATCCAGATACATCAAATACCCAAATCATATATTAGATTCCCAAAAGTACAACCAATAAGAGGTCTAACCTAAATTACATTAGAAACCCTAAGCCAAAAATACATAAAAAGGGGTTTCTCCAAGTTCATTCCATGTCCAATCCTGTTAAGGAAAACAAATCTACAGGGTGAGCAAAACGCTCGTGAGGCCAAGAACACACATGCAAGCACATAGTCCAAGTAACAAGCCCAAAATAACAGGTTAATTGATAAAGTACAATTAATTGACAATTCCAATAAAATGTAAACAGAAACAATTCAAGGATATGGTAGCTCTCAGGAACTAAGTTCCACTTGCTTTGCCAAGGTCATTCGTATACCTTCCCGCGATGACACTCCGTCAACCGGGTTGGTATTTCCAATCCGTAGATCACCACTTACTTCCATCCGTCCACCGTACATACCCCCACCGGGCCCAAACGTCATTTATAAGGCGATACTTCTGATAAGTGACTAATTTACGTAATAATTGTCTAATATTTTATATTATTTTTAGTCACTTTGGTTATAATATTGGAAGAAAATGAATCATTTTGGCTATAATTGGTGAATAAATGTTTTTAAGTGATTAGATGAGGTTTTTATCACATTTTACTTGGATTTTGTGTATTTTGACAGTTTTGACATATTTTCATATTTCGGCTATAACTTGAGTTACAATGATCGGATTGGGATGATTCTTGAACCCATTTGAAGATAAGAGATAGATCTACAACTTTGGTGAAGACATCTGAATCCAGTTTGAAGGTTTTCCAGGTCAAAATGCCGAATTACAATAGCAAATTTCTACTGGTCGAAGCTGGAACAAGGCATGGAGCAGGCAAGGGTATTTCAGTCATATCTCAGCCTACACAGATCCAAATGAGGTGATTCTTGATGCATTGGAAAGATAACGTAAAAAGCTACAACTTTCGTGATTTAGACATGAGCTGGTTCAGCCTTTAACATCAAGAAAAGATCGGTTGAAGTTGGGCCAAAAACAGAGCAAGTGATCCACACTCGGATCCACTATTCATCCGAACCCTCGGCTGTTTCTGGGTTAGTGGACCCGAGCTCGGATCCATACGGATCCGAGGCACTGTAGCAGCTCGGATCACTGTAGCAGCCCAGATTTACTGTAGCAATCCGGCCGAAACTTGGCCGGATTTGTGGCCGGATTGTGGTCAGAAAAGGCTGCTTTGTACGCGTAAAACTCAATTTCACCTCCACCAACTCACATGCAATGCTAGACATGTGAGAAACATTACCAGCTGTAAGGAGAAAGTGTAAAGCTTCATTTCTTGACCACCTTTCATCATTAAATAGCCAAATTCATTGCAAGAAGATAGATTGGGGGAATCGATAGCAGAAAAATAGAGAGAGAGACATACGGGAGAAGCTTGAAGTTGCAGAAATGTAGCTCTTTCATCTTCCTAGTGTTAGTTTAGCTTAGTATAGAGTAGGATAGTTCATCCATTCTTGTTATTAGCTAGATGAAGAAGAAGATGGAGGATGAAGAAGGCAAGGAAGAAAGCTCATGTGACAAGGGTTGTATTCCTTCCAAATCTTTATCTTTTGTACTTGATTCCAAGTTTAGTTAATATACAAGTTCTGGATTTTGTGTTTAATATGTGTATCTAAAGTTTAAGCCTTGGGTTTGGTTGAACTTTCTATAATTGTTAGTGTTTATTATTTGGTTATTTGACTGCTATGATTTGAGCAAGTTATTTAGCATTTTGGCTTCTTAAATCATGATTAATCTGGTACCATTGATTGTGATTATCTAAGGTGTTGTTTCTGCAATGGAAATTGAGATTTAACACTAGTTCAAGAAGTGCTAAACATAGGGAGTACACTCACGAAAGTAGAGGTGCATCTATGTGGTTTTTAGTGATTCATTTCATGTAATTTCATTGAAGAAATGAACTTGTAGCTAATTTCATAACCATGAGAATAGGTATGGATTAGTTATAAGTATAATTGATTCACTACGAAAGTAGGATTCAAATGCATAAGGAAATTACACCATAATTAGCCTAGATGTAGTACTCAATGATCCAAATATAACACTTGCATGAGTAGTTAGGGATACCACAACCTAAGGAGCTTTCATTTGTTAATTTCTTGTATAAGTGCAGTAGGTTAAATTTCTTATCATTAATTGATAGTCTAAATAATAGAGAAGCTTTAGCAATACCGGTAATTGTTCACTCTTCCCTGTGGGATCGACCCGATATATACCCTAAACTACTAGTTGATCTGTATACTTGCAGTGAACGGGTGTAATTCGGTATTTTTTAGCTTGCACGTATGTAAAATACCCGTCAACTTCAACGAGTATGCCAAGCAAGATCTCTCCAATAGATCAAGCTTATCGTGTGATTCTCATGGCTCGCCAAGGTTCCCGACCAAACCCATGCCGGCTCGAATCTAAGGTCAGCCGATGAGATTTGGGCGTCCCCCAAGTACATGTGTGTGTTGAGGAGATTCACTCCAGCGACGTATGTAGTTATAGCATACTATTTCATGTCAAGCAAGCATTTAATACATTCAAGCATTCATGTCAGGTCTAGCAGGTCATTCATTTATTGTCAAGCAAGTTATTCGTTTCAAGTGAGAACGAGTGTGATAAAGTACACACTCGATTCCATTTTTAAAATCTCAAGTTATGGATATCAAGTAAGCATATATCAATTCACAGGAGTTCAAGTAACCATACACTTGACACTCACTAAGTCAACCAAGGAGAAATGTTACTTGAAATTCAAGCGTCTACCGTAGGATCCTCTTGAAGGTTCTCGTGCGAGTCTGAGCAATTAATAGTGAACAGTCACTTAGAAACCCCAATTATAGAGAAAGATTGCACGTTTCTACAATCCTAAAAAATTTCACTAAAATAAGTCTAAATTACTCGCGAACTAAGGCTCAAAAGTAGGGTTTTAAGGTACAAGAGAAATCGAGTTTTTATCTTTGAAATTAAGTATAAAACGTTCAAGTAATATCGAAGGAATAAGGAGAATTCAAAAAACTCCATTTCCTTAAAATTCAGAAATTTCAGTTTTGATACGAGATTTTTGAAAAATCGTATCTCACTCTTTACAAGTCCAAAATTGGAAAACTTTGTACCGTTGGAATCCTCTTCCAAAGTACTAAAAGTTCCTAGAATACACTTTCCCATGATTCCAAACGAAAAGTATTCAAAAATTAGCTCAAAGTTGCTGTTTTAGGCATTAAAGACAGGTTTAGGTTGGTTTTTGGCCAACTTTGAAAATTCGGCAAAATTCACTTGATCCGAACTAACCTCTAAAATTTGGAACTCTATTAGAGTTTCAATCCAAGTTTTAAAAAAAAACAAACAGAACAAGATTTGGAGTTTTGAGCACCAAGATATGGTAGCTCAAAGTTACTAAAGTTTCCTTGTTAATCAAGGGTTTTCCAAACTAGAATCATGAATTTTGGAAGTTTAGTTGAGCCGCGAAAAGGACTCGGAATGGTACCAAATTTAGAAGTATAATACTACCATATAGGGACTATTCCTATACCAATTTTCATAGAAAAATATGTATGGAAAGTTGGTTAACGAAACCACTAAAGTTCCAAGAAGTTCTTCGGCAAATCTGCCTTGGACTTCCGTTTTTTCCGCTTTCAAAACGTTTGGCCAATAAAACACCTCAAACACAGTTCATTTCAGTAGATAATGTATAAGAGAATTCCAAGATACATTTGGTAGGTGATTAACACCAAAAATTTTGAAACAAGAAGTCCCAATAACGATTAAGACTTGAACTAGCCATAAGAGGGTTTGAAATCTCCGAGTCAGTTTGGGATTTCGGCCACAACTCACTCAATTCAACTCAGAATGGAGCATGGTTGATGGGGTTGGAAAGTAGATTCATAAGGATATATTTTCTTAGAAGAAACTATTATCAAAATCTGTCCATAACCAGCTCATTCGTGAGCATCAAGTTATAACTCATGTGCTACCTTCCAGGAAACAACGAAACAGGACAGCAATTTTCAAATGAATGGTTTGGCTTGCTCAAGTGAAACCAGGACGTGCATTTTATACCAACGGAAATCTGGGAATGTCTATTTTCCAGTTCCATAAACGGAACTTGATTCCGACATCGGAGCGATGAGTTATAGCTGAAACAAGACGACTGCCAGAACAGTGACGGGAACATTTTCCAGTTTTCTAAGCTTTCGTAATTCCAACATTTGGGGGACCAAATCAAGTTATTTTTCAATGAAACTTTTTACACACTCACTATAACATGTAAACAACATAAAAAATCCATTGGAATTTCAAAATTTTGCATCAAAGTGCATGAACATAACAGGGGCAAAATGGTCACTTTTGGTCATTGCACCATCCTTGAGTTTCTATCAACAATTTAACATTATTCCACTAATTTAAACACTAAACCGACATGAATATCACCATCAATCACCAAATCAGTCCCTCAAACCAAAGTGGGAGTTCATAGAGCCCACACTACCATTTTTCCATCATACTCAAGCTACCCATGTACATGTATGAGTTTAAATGTGTAAGATAACTTCCATAAATCAAGTTTCCAAGGTTTGATCATCACTTACTTGGTTTGATGTTCCAAAGCAGAATTTTCGGTCCTCTCTTGTCCAAGAAAACCCGTGGAAAGTAGCTCCTTTTCTTAGCTAGATAAACTCTCCAAATAATGAGCCAAGTGTGAATGAAATTTGATGTGAATTGGATGAAGATTGATGAAGATTTTGTGAAGATATTTGGAGAACTTTGGTGTTGTTTTGCAAGCTCAATGGCCGGCTGTCTTAGAGAGGAAGAGAGAGGGAATTTTGATCTAAATGAGGCTTTCAAAAGAAGCTTTAATGTGTGGCTATAATTCACTCTAAAGTCAACTCTTCAATAGTGCGCATACGCGCGCGTTTCGTGCTCGATTCCTCTCGAGTTTATTTCACCAGTGCACTAAACCTCCAATGCACTTATATTCATACTATTATTATTCACTCTTAAAGATATAAAATGAAGGTCTAAAGTCTCCCAATTAATCGCGCGCGTAAAAACGCGTACTTCCAATTTAAGCGCGATAAAGTGAAACTTCCAAGAAATTCTTATAACGATAATATAACTAACTAACATTTAAACTCTTAAACATAAAAATACCTATTTTAGGAATAATGTACATGTCCCCGAGTTCCAAGCTTATTGTACTCTCAATCGGTTAAGATTTCCAAACACGTTTTCACTATTTTCATTAAACAAGCTCCCAAAATTAATTTTTTGAAATAAGTCACTTTAAAAATATAATGAAACTATAATTCCATGTATTTAGGTCTAATATGGGTAGAAAATATTATTCGGGGCAAATATCCAAATAAATAATTAATTGAGCCAAAAATAGAGGTTTAAAAATAAGAATTTTTACGAGTCTTCACATATACCACAATGCCTAATAGCAAAATCATGCAATATACTTGCTCATGTCGTGTAACCCACTAATTGATATAAGATTCTCAAAGAGCTATCCAAAGACATAAAAAATTCCACTAGGATCTTCAAGCATGTATGACACGACTAGTAGAAGACCCTGACTGCAATTGTACATGTAAAGCCTTGCAGATTAGTCAGTGGTATTAAACAAGCACTAAAATAAAATTTCCCTGGAACAGAACCTATTGAATATTGACTGTAAAAAGAGCCTACCATTGCAAGAAAACTAACACCCATGTGAAAAAAATCTACCTTTTGACCAAAGACGCTGCAGGAGGCCAAAAAGCTCGGTCTGGTCAAGAAAGGATTGTCATCGACATCTCCATATCGTCCAAAGCTACCTGAAGGAATATGTAATTGTTGAGACATCAAGTTTTTCACATTTTCCTGAATTTGGTCTTGAATGAACTTCAGCTTTGGCCTAAAATTAAAAAGATTTGTAGTCTCTCAGTTAACCAAGATTAAGTAGTGGAAAGGAAATAATCATATAAAGAATAAAAGCACTGGTTAAATTAATTCATCGAGTCAACGCATACCCCAAAAGTATAACCATCGCAATTACTTGATAATCTTGCATCCGTTCAGCAATACTGCTATACCTTCCCTGCTCTAGCAATATCTGTGATCAAAGTAAAACAATCTGAGCCATTTAAATAAGAAGGATAACCATCATCTAGATACAACAGAGTCAATCTTGTAGAAGGAAAATTTTCAGAGAAGAGAACTGAATTAAAGATAACCATTCTTGGATCAACATTCTCTAATTAGTTCAGATGTAAAGAAAACAAAATGAGTTTGCTTTAGAGTCGGATGTATAGAAAATACCGAAAGCAAGAGTCTCCCGACACAAGGGAGTCAAGAAACCCAAATGCAGAGAGCATTCTGAGACTTCACCAACAACTAATGATTATTCATGTGTGAAAAAGGAAAACAAAAGATTCCTGATAGAGGAAAAAAATTAGCTAAATGATCTCCATGTTGAAGACAATAGAAGATTGGGTAACATAACACCTGTCCATGACAAAGTGCAAGATGATCTTTAAGCAAGCCAAAGTTCAAAAAGTGCACCAAAGTTCCGAGTAAATCAGTTTGAAGATCTGAAGCTTGTATATCCATGAGATGTTTGCATTTGATTATTTCAACTAATAACAACATTAATTGCCATCGAGAAACAAATTCTCCAGGCTCAGTCCATCAGAATAAAGCAATTTTCCAAATTTTTTTTTTATTTTTGGGAATTCATCACAAAGATGTTTCCTATCATTGAGGCATCTAATCAACATTTGCTCAAAGTCATTTGACAAAATTAATTTACCATGTTCCTGTAAACTGCAGTTGCCATGGTTACAATATTCTATTATCCAACATGGCATATATTCCCAGGATTAAGGCCGTATACGCATAAATTGACTAAAAGGACATTAAATGACCACAGGTTGAAAGATCAAAAGCAATTAAAACAAAAAAAAAATACAACATTCTTCAAAAATCTAAAGATATTCAAGATTGACATGAATCTATTGCAAGCAATAGTTCAAAAAATAAAAATTTCTTATAAGATTAAAATACTTCAGTTTCACCACTCTCTTCAATATCACACGCTTAGCATACAATATGCTAGCACAGTTAAAAAACATGGCTTGAGGATGACAATACCGTGTCAAGAAACAAAGGCTCATCAGCTTCCAGAAAAATGTTGTTAGTGCTCTTGTAAAGTTCAAAGTCCCACTTTTCACCTCTTCCATAACGGCCGCTAGTTATCCAATCAACAATGAGCAAGCTGGAGCTGGGAAAGACTTTGAATACTTGAGTTTGAGAATACTTTGCAGTTGAAAAGCATGTAACTGGATCTGGAATCACAGCCAAAAGTGCATCACTTCCAATTCTTGCCTACTGTGTGGCACAAAAAAGCTGCTATTACCAATAGCTTTAAAACTCAGGAAAGATATTGTATAAGTGGGATACTAGATTATACAAACTTGGCTTGAGAAGCTAAAGTACTCTTCCCCAATAACACTATTTTTTGAAGCAGCAAAATGAAACACCCAGGTTTTTATAGCCATAATATCTTTTTTTTTTTTGGTCCAAAACAAGAACAAGCCAAGATGAAAATTCCATCACTATGTCAGCACAGACAATTCATAGCCATGCACAGTAATTTTTTTTTTTTTTGGTCTCGGACCCATCTTACTTCCACCTGTTGCCTATCAGAAAAATTTGCTTGCATAAAGTACTAAATTTTTGTATTTCAGATCCAATGGTAAATCCAAGAGGTGATTTAAACATAACAAGGGGCTACGAGAGTCTATTAAAGGTTCATGAAAAGTAATACAAAGAAAATGAAAGAAGCAGTTTAGACAATGGTTTTACTACTAACTTTTTATTCGAATTTTGATATTGTTTAAGCTAGGATAAATCTTATTACTTCAGAGTCAGACATCCTCATACTACTTATTTGCAGTGAATCTAGATTCCAGATTTCCAGCAGGTACCTCATTTCATGAGGTGAAGTTTTAGGTGTTCCTTTAGGAATGGTAGAAAAGCGTTGTAGAATAATCTAGCAAGTTTTTGTATCAGGGTCCTTATCTATAGATTAGCTTTTAATAGTTTTAATGCTATGTGACCCATGTGCTCTTTCAATAACTTGCAAAAGGGATTCATGTGGCCCTTGAATGCTTGACCTAATCTTGTCTTGGAACATAAATGCATCCTAGCATTTCTTCTTATTGAGCATCTTCTCTTCTAAACTGTATAGCTCCAATCACAATCCTTATTCTAGCTGTCTTCTAGCCTGCACGTCCTCTCTTTTCCACAAATTCAGATTATTCTGTCCCAACCTCTTACACTTCAAAATCAAACCATCCTCTCCATCCCAAGATCTTCCTCGAGTAGATCTACTTCATGATGTCCAAAGAAATAGACCATTCAGGACTAGAAACCTTTTCTGGTGAACAGATCTAACAGGAACTATGAAGTGTATCCCCATAAACAAGTGAGACAACTGGACAACTTGAGTGTATCCATAATTTCTATAAAAACAAATTGGCCCATCTCATGAATCAGGTTTCCCACATCAAAATTTTTAAGTAAACGTAATATGACTTAAGAAAATAGCACTTTCCCCTCTAACACTTTGTTGATTAAAAAGATACAAAACTTGGCTTCAGAATAATGTTGGCAACATAATGCTAGTAACAAATATGTTGGTAACATAATGGTACAATGCTGCAAGCATCAGGAACAGCTGAAGAAACTTTGAAGGCAATTAAAAGCAAACACCATCTGGAAAAGCATTTCATGTACGAGATCATTGAAAACGTTTCTTGATAATTACTATCTTTAATTAGGTGACAGACATGTTCAACTCCAATCCCAAATTAGCATGTCAAATGCAGCCTAGGCCCAATTTTCCTTTATACTTTTTGACCAATCTAGACTCCACGGTGACAATCAAATCACTGTCGTGGGGAAACTGTTAAAAGTTATACCAGACATTATCAAACACAAGCACCAATAAATGCTGAATTAGCTTATTCATCAAGCAAAATGGTGATTACCTCCAGGACTTGTTCAGAGCACTTTGATTCCACAGATTTGTAGACCTATATACCAATAGTGTAGACCAAATTAACCAAGCATCATAAAAAATGAATGAAAAATAAAGCATTACAGAGTCCAACAATACTTAATAGCAAACGCAAAACAAAAACCATAAGATGGAACATAGCATCAAAGATTTGACCTTTGTTGAAGCTTGAGTGGTTAACACTGTGGTGCAAGCCATCACCAACTGAAATTTCACACTTTATAGAATCACCTATTATACACACAACAAATTTAATCACTCAAATCAAAACATATAACTATTACAGACTATTCAACTATTAACAAAAAATAGAAAAGCACAAAAACCATACACATCTCTTTATGCAGGGAAATGGAGAGTGTGCATACCGACACAATTCCACCACCATAAGTGATAGTGTAAATCCAAACAGCGTCAGTTTGAGAAGGACCTACCTGCCAAAACCATCATAAAAATGAAAACCCATATCAAGAATCAAATGTTCTTTCTTGTATGTCAATATAATTACTTTAGAATGTTGGTTTCCACTATAGGCATCAATAGAGAGGGAACCTTATTGGGGATGATGAATTTAAGAGGATACTTTGAGTAGCAGTTGACTTTCCACCCACTCTCTCCACTACCACCTTTCCCGTTTCCATCTCCGTCCCCGATTCTGTCAAAGACTCGAAGGCTCAAAATCCAATTCCTGTTGGGAATTTTAAGGTGGGCTTACTGCAAATTAATTTCCTTCTTGTAATTTTAAGGTGGGAAAGAATTGGTTAATTTAAATTGCACCCCCTTTATTTTTTGAAGAACTATCCTTAGACCCTAAAAGTTTCGAAGAAAATCTGTTGTACACCATTGATTTGACGTTTCAAACTATTGGACACCATAGCCCCCTAAGTTTAAGGGCTCATTTTTGTTCAATGGAATCTTGTTTGGATTGCTAATTTAATGTCCATGTAAAATAGTTATCCAGTGACTACGGGAGAATCTTTGAACCATATAATAAAGGATTAATTTTTTATATACCTACAATATATCTGCATTACTTTTGTTGGATGTATGATACTTGATCAAAATTTAAATTTTGTATAATATACTATACATCTAATCATGACTCTATATACACTGTCACTATAATATAAATTAACTCTACAATAAAATTTCAATTAAAACTCACTTACACTGTCAATGTATATAAAATTAACTCTATAATAAAACTTTAATTATAACTCACTCATTTTTGTATTGATAATGTAAGCCCACTGATCAATTCTAATATGAACTAAGCTTCCACAAGGCCTCACTTAACTCAAATCTACTCTACCTATCTTTACTTGCTTATCCACCACACAGTTGGATCATTATAAACCAATCCAAACTAAACTCAACACAAGGATGTTTACCTTCTCCAATATCTAACTAGGATAAGTGTTTTAAACGAACTTATGTCTTTGTACTCTATTTGTGTGTTTGAATAAACGCAACGGTAAAAGAAGGGCTTCTCCGCTTTATCAAATTTTCTGTTTTAACTTTTTTACGTGATTAACAAACGGAGAAGAAGGAAGAGAATTCAACTTTACCAAAGAGAATTCGATCATTAAAATTGATAGTCTTGATCTATTATCTATAAAATCACATAACCAATCAAGCTAATTAATTGAATTGTGATTTTATTACGATATATTAACAAACTACTATTGTTTTGTGTTTATCAACGAGTACATAAGATCAGGCTTCAGTACATAAGTGCCCTCCATTCAAGGACGTCTTAAGGTGTGCGTTCTCTCTGAGATTTGTAGTTTTCCCAACTCTCCTAGTTTTTCCAAGTGGCTCTGTTTTTTTTTTTTTTTGGATCAAAAGCGGCAGCATTTCATTGATTAAAAATAGTCAAACACACAACTTAGAGCAACTGCTCTTCGATATCAGCTTTTGCTGCTTCAGTCAGCCAAGCTGGGAAGTCAGTCTTCCAAACAGCCTCAAATTTTGCTAATCTACAACTAACATGGTTGTTCTCTCTTTTAGTAAAGGAGAAACAACACTTATCAAAAGCTAAACTTAGTTGTTTAATACTATCTTTTATGATGGTGCAAAGTTGAGCATCCTCCACAGTTTCCTTGCCAAGTTTGTCAAACACCACTTTGCAATCTGTCTCAAATTCCACATTTCTCCAGCCTTCGATCCTTCCTCGAACCATTGCTGCTCTTAGTGCTAATGCTTCCTCCGCTTTTGTTTCTCTGCATACTTTTGAGGGGCATGCCCATGAGCCAATCAGTTTGCCTTTCTTACCTCTTGCAATTATATATCCCCCAACCTGCTTTGTTCTAGTTGGGTAAAATAATTTTGTATTGGTGTTGTATCTTACAAGGCTTGGAGAAATCTCAACTAGCTGCGGTCAAGTAGAAATGCCATCTGATCAGTCATTATGCTTTGTAAGTAGCTACAAGGTTGTAATCCTTTTCATAGTCTTTATTGAATCCATGTACTGCATAGCATAACAAAATTAGTCAGGACATTTTTTTTCATTTGCACATAAATATCGACCTTCTTGACCTTAACAGCTGCAGGATAACATGTTGAAGGACATTCCTTTTTATTTCAAGTTAAGGACTAATCTTTTCCTTAATTATAGATAAATTATCATCTACAAATAAGAAAAATAAAGAAAATTTTATCATCTTTTCCTAATCTCTAGTGAAGCCAACAGGGACGTCACATGCCATCTCCACCATGTTGAAATTTTGATCACTAAAAAATATCAAACTAGGTTGTCAAAATGGTAGGCTTGGCTGGTTTGAATTTCCTATATGTTGGGCTGGGTTTGGGTTTCAAAATGGGCTCATTGTGATCATGCATCGAGTTTGGAGCACAACACTGAAAAGGGTACAATTGGTATAATTACATGTTTAATTCTTGAAATACCACATCTATAAGGCAATCAATATATATCACTATTGTATTATATGCTACTTATTATCTAAAAAATTATTATTTTCTAAGATGTTTGTGATACTAATTATAATTTCATTACTTAAAATTTGATTTTGCAATCAATATATTATATCTTTGATGAAGTGTCATAATCAGAAGTTAGAAAGGTAAAATATTTTAACTCTAAACCTTAATTATTGCAAGCTGAAAGGCGCAGTTTAAAGGTCCAATGGGCCAAACCTCGCCCTGGCATGAATAATGGCAATTCCAAATGATTGAGACCAGAATAGGACCCTCCACCCCCCACCCCTTGAATTGCACAAAATCACAGAAAATTTCAACTATCATTTTTCTCTTATTATTCTGTTGCCATGTTTACTCGCAACTAAGTCCTTCCATTTCCAATTTTCCATTAAAAAACAGTACCAATAACCAATCTATGCTTCTTGCCTTAAGAGTTCACGTTGCCAAAGAGATGCCCTCCACAAATCTTGGCCGAAAACTAGTTTGTTGATTCTTTTGTTTGGACTGATGTAAACATGACTCTTTCCAACAGTTTACAAACACGGGCCGGGCAAGTGTAAAAATTGGTAAAAACAATGTGATGTAAATTTTGCTTCTTATTATTGTGTAGCAATAATAAAAAAAAAACTTTTACTTTGTGACTGATTGCAAAAGAAAAAGTGTCATGTTTGCAATAAGTTAGCCTCTGAATGCATTATGGGATAATTTCAGAAACCTTCCTTGAGGTTTCTAACTATTTCACTAGTCTCGATTCAAGTTTTAAAAATTATATTAGCATCCCTTGAGATTTATTATTTTGTAACATTTGGATCCAACCAATAATTAAAATGTGATATTAGGAGAAAGAAGATAATATGATTCCATACTCCTCATCTACTAAATTGTTTAATTAATCTAATAGCAACCTAAACATTAAATAGAATTTTCTGTTTATCATCATGGATTAAATCACATATGACATCAAAAATAGTATATCATTCTATATATTTCACTTAATTTAAGATCCAAAATTACTCTTTTCAGTTACAAAATTCATTGTCAAACATGATTAGCAACAAATAATCAAAAAAAATTTGTAACCAAAATATTATAAAAAGTGAACTTTAATACCATAAAAATCTTAACAACTAACCTTAATATACTAACAAGAATATTTATGATATTAAAGTTTGTTCTTTGTAATATTTTGGTTGCCAATTTTTTAATTATTTATTGTTGATCATGTTTGACAATGGATATGTAATTGAAACGGGTAATTTGAATCTTGTATTAAGTGGAAAATATAAATGATATATATATTTTTGATGATATATTTGATTTAATCCCTAATGATAAATAGCAAATTTTAGTGTTTTTATTTAACGTGTGTATTAGTATTAAATTAATTAAATAATGTAGTAGATGAGGGGTACTGATATTATATTATTTTCTCTCTCATAATATCACTTTTAATTATTAATTGGGTCTAAATGTTACAAGATAATTAACTTCAAGGTTTGCTAGTGTAATTTTTGAAACCTAGAGGGAGGCCATTAAAATAGTTAGAAACCTCATGAGGGTTTCTGAAATTATCCCATGTATTATTTGTAGAGACAGAGCCTTGACTAAGTGTTAAGCTGATCAATTTCCTCAACCAAACAAATAATAATAAAAAAAATTGTTTAGCTGATTAATGATACATACGCATAGGCATGGCCATGGTTCCATTTGGAATCGGGAACCGGACCGAAACCGGACTGCTTGGAACCGGACCAGAACCGGAACCAAAACCATGGAACCAGAACCGTGGTAGAACCTTGGATAAAGGTTCCGGTTCTGGTTCTCTAAAAAATAGAACCAGAACCAGAACCGCCGGTTCCAGAACTGTTAAAAATAATTAATATAAGTAGTGAGATAATTCAAAAAAAATTAGTTGTATTTAATAGGTTTTAAGAAAGTTTAAATTTTATGAACTTTCTATATATTTTATTAATTATTTAATTCTTTCTATTCATCTAATATCTATCATTATAATTTGTAAGTATTAAATTATTACTTACAACTCTTTTTTTTGCTTATTTGCTATCAAATGACAAGTTTTGATGGTAGTAGCTCATCTTCAAAATCAAGCAAGCAAAAAAATATTTTTTGCAATATTTCTTCAAATGGAATCTTCAACATTGATGATTATCCAACTCAAGAAAGTCAACACATGACAACCATTTGATAATGTAATGTATTTTTTATTTTGACAATGTAATGTACTTTTCATAAAATTTATATTATCTATTTATTACTTCTTACTTTGTAGAATAATAATAAAATTAAAATATGATCTTTATTTTGTATTTATTTTTTTACATTTTATTTGAAATTTTAAATGTATTGTTATATTCGTATTAAAATTGGCAAGGATAAAGAATTAAGTAAAATTATATACAACCATACGGAACCGGAAATCAGAACCAGAACCAGAACCAGAACCAGAACCGGTGGTTCTAAAACCAGAACCAGAACCATCTTATATGATGCGGTTCTGGTTCTACCTCTTTGAAGAACCAGAACCGGCGGTTCTGGAACCGTGGCCATGCCTTCCAATAACAAGTTTGCAAGGCTACTCTATTGGATTAAGGGTACGCTCATCATTTTGCTTATGAGCCCGTAATTGCCAACTACTTGAGGAACTGCTATATTCATTTTAATTGTAGTTATCTTGCCTCAATTTTGACTTCAGCCCGGGGAGATATTACTCTGAAGAGTCTTTTCACTACTCATTGTCCACTACGAGTTCCCCCAATAATGCTCTGTTTTAAAACTCGGACCGGACCGGCCGGTAGAACTGGTAGAACCGGGAACCGGCCAGGTAGCCGGTCCGAGTCATATTAAAAAACCGGAAATTTAAAACCCGGTCAAAAACCGGGTTTGACCGGTCAAAAACCGGTTTTTCCGGTTCAACAGTAATTTTTTTTAAAAAAATTCAAACTTTTTAATATTATGTTTTGACCCCCTAAATTGTTAAAACTTATTGACGTACCTCAAATATTTGATACTTTATAAATATTGTCCTAAAATTTGATGTTATTTTTCAATTAAATTCATAATTTTAATTCTAAACTTGTTAATATTTATTAAATAATATGATACGAGACGCGGAAGCTACTTCGGATCTAGAGGAACACGATGAAGATTTGACGGAGTTGAACCCGAACTTGGACCACTCAAGAACAGATTTAACGGTAGAGGACGCCACAATCAAGTATGTGTGCTTGATTGATAAGTCAAGAACAGCCTAGGATCAACACTAGGATGTTCAACTTAGCTTTCACAAGCTAAGGGAATTTGCCACAAGGAATGGACGAAATTCTGGAAATTTTATTCAATACTCTCAAAAACTGAATGTAACATGCGGCTTGAGGCTATTAATAGCCGTGACTAAGACCTAATAAACTGGAAAAATAACAAGGAAAGTTCGGCCAGCCCCTTGGGCCTTCACTTGGCCGAAAGCTAGCCCAACTGACTATAGATCATAAGCTTCGGGGGCGTTGCCCCCGAACCCCCACCGGGGGCTTCGCTGCGCCCCCGAGCCCCCAAGCCAGGGGCGCGTCGCCCCCTTGGACCCCCGACCCGCTGACTGGACAGCGAGACCCCCGTACGGCTCCGCAAGGGTACTTAACTGCGGCTCAGCCCGCCGTTTGGAGCTTGAACACTCGCATCTTCAATTGTAAGCAGCATTTTAGTAGTCGTGCCAGGATATTCCAACTCAATTCTTTCAATGCCCGGTTTCTCTTGGGTTTGGATGGCACGTACCAAGGCTTGGAGGGACTCCTTGAATCTCTTAGCTCGTGCTCGTGTCACTGGGCCTTGGGGCACCTTCACAGGGTCTACTGGTACACTTTGGGCCTCGTGCTCAACCGCATCATTCCCCTCCTCTTGAAAAGGATTTGCCCTCAAATCGTACTCGTCCCCTGCAATAAATGGACTTAGATCAGCAACATTGAATGTAGCACTAACATTATACTCACCAGGCAGATCTAAGCGGTATGCATTGTCGTTGATGCGCGCAATGACTTGAAAAGGTCCATCTCCTCTTGGTGACAGCTTGCTTTGCTGTTGTTTTGGAAACCTCTCCTTGCGCAAATGTAACCAGACCCAATCACCTGGTTCAAAGACAAGCTTGCGCCTGTGCTTATTAGCTTGTTGGACATAGGCTGGTTTGTTAGGCAATGGTGCCCCAGGAATGAGATCGATTTGGTGCTCGATTCCCCTTAGCGGTGGTAGTCCATCAGGTACATCCTCAGGAAATATGTCCTCAAATTCATCTTTGGCTTTTGCTAGCAAGCTTAGCTTCCCCTTATTTTCTTCTCTCATAGCCGACCCACTTGTTGCCTTTTTCTTCCCTAGGGTTTCGGCCCTACTCTCTCCTTTTTCTTCCTCACTTTTCTCTCGCTTTTTCCTCTCAAGTTCTAGCTCATACTCCTTTTGGAGCCTCATTTGATCTTCATACACTTGTTTTGGGGTGAGAGGTACAAGTGTCACCTTTCTATTGCAATGAGTAAAGACATATTTATTAGCTCTTCCCTTGAATTCGACATCGCGATCATATTGCCAAGGCCGTCCAAGAATGAGGTGACTTGCTTGCATTGGTACGACATCACAAGTAACCTCGTCTTCATACTTGCCAATTCGGGATGGCACTTTTACTTGTCTAAACACACGGACTTCCCCTTCATTGTTCAACCATTGAAGGCGATAAGGTCTTGGATGTTTGATAACTTGGAGCCCTAGCATTTCTACCATGAGTAGACTAGCGACATTGGCACAACTCCCACTATCAATAACAACACTACACACCTTATCCTTGATATGACACCTTGTGTAGAAAAGGTTGTCCCGTTGTACCTCCAGTTCCTCCTCTTTGGCGCGGGTAGTGAGGACCTTTCGAACCACTAGGCATCCAATCTCCTCATGCGTAGGTATCTCCTCACTCGATTCATTCTCTTCCTCTTCTAGAGGCGGTATCCCCTCGTACTCCTCTTCCTCATCTGATACAATTTCCCCATTTGGCAACATCAGCATGGTCCTTTGGCTGGGGCATTGAGAAGCGATGTGGCCAAATCCTTGACACTTAAAGCACTTGGTGTCTCGACCACGCGGTTTGGAAGCTGCACTATTAGCCTTAAAGTCAGGCTTGGGCGTTGCCTCGGAAGGGAGGCCATTCGGCCTTGGAGGGGAAGAAGGAGCTGCGACTTTCTCCTCCCTTTTTGGTTGAGAAGTGCGCCAATTTCCAGCTTGATAAGTAGTGCTTTGTCGCGCAGTACCCCTCCTCTTGAGGCGCCGTTCAATTGTAACCGCCTTCTCGAGCATTTCATTCATGTCGAGGTAGTGTTGGAGTTCCACTACTTCGGCAATCTCGGGCCTCAATCCATGTAGAAAACGAGCCATAGTGGCTTCTCCATCTTCACGCAAATCCGCCTTCATGATGGCCATTTCCATCTCCTTGTAATAATCCTCAACTGACATGGACCCTTGGTTGAGAGCTTGCAGCCGACGGTGTAGATCTCGACTATAGTAGCTCGGAACGAACCTTTTTCTCATCAGACTCCTCATTTCCTCCCAAGTTTCCACAGGTCTCTCACGATTTCTCCTTCGGCTTAGCCTAAGTTGGTCCCACCAAATAGAGGCGTAGTCAGTGAATTCTACGGCTGCTAGTTTCACCTTTTGCTCCTCCGTATAGGTGTGGCATTCATAGACTAACTCAATTTTCCGTTCCCACTCCAAGTACGCCTCGGGGTCCGACTTGCCTTGGAATGAGGGAATCTTGAGTTTGACACCTTTAATGGTGTCATCTCCTCGACGTTGGAACCTTTGATCATTTTGGTACCTTCCCTCAAACGCTTCCTCTTCATCGTTTGAGTATGCAGATTCTTTGCCCTTACTCGGGGTAGGTGGAGGTCTCGAGTTCTCCAACTGATCAATTCGATCATGCAATGGTTCAATTTCATTCTTAAGCAATCGCTTGAACTCCCCATCATGGCTTCCAACTGTAGTTTGATGTCCATGGTTTGGCTACCCACTCCACTAGACATATTTAGTTCACCTGCAAAACAAATAAACAAAAACGAGTTCCTCTCTCTCTCTTTTTTTTTTTTTTTTTAAATACGATGTATAGGTCACTCACACTCGTGTTTCACTCAAGTGTATCACTCTCTAATAATCTTACCAAGCAATTCCTTGGCTTGCTAGTTGCTCGAGTTGAACAAACTAGGCGTCACCGCAGTGTACGTTCTTGACTAGTCAACAAGTGACACACAAGCTAGTAGCAATAAATGGAGGTGAATGACTGAAGACCTAGACACGACTCAAGACTCAGAATATAGCTGGACAATAACTAACGACTCAAAAGAAAGTAAGACAATTAACTTGAATGCTGAAATTTTGAAAATCCTAGAAAACTCTACCCGAAACCCAAATTTCTGGAATGTGTTGAGCTGCTGGTCCGTGGTCTTTTTGGTCCGTGATCTGATTTGGACACTTGGGGTTGCCAAGATTAGAAACCTTGGAGTTTGGTCAGATTTGGGAGTCCCAAGTGGTCCAAATTCGAAATTTTGGGGCTGGTCAGATTTGGAAGTCAGATTTTGCACAAAATTTGGTAAACTTGTAGGCTGTCAAGAATTGGATGTTGTTCAGATTTGGAAGTCCAAGTTTGAATCAGATTTGGTGGCTTGAATGCTGACCAAGACTAGGGCTGTTCAGATTTGAAAGTCCAAGTTTGAATCAGATTTGGTGGCTTGAATGCTGACCAAGACTAGGGCTGTTCAGATTTGAAAGTCCAAGTTTGAATCAGATTTGGTAAAACTTGAAGGCTGGTCAAGAATTGGAAACTAGAGCCGTCTTTCTTGAAATTTTTTTTTGACTTCTGTTGGGGTGTTTTCACACAATAGCCAGCTAGCTTAGACCACAATTTCACAGCAATTAACGTAAACAACTTGGACAGATTTGGTTTCAAGATCAAAGTTCCATGAAAACAAGAACACGGTTGAAGGTTTATTTCAGGTTTCAAGACTGCCAAGATTAACCTCTTTGATCCAAGAAGCTCAAGACTTCCCCAATAAGGTTTTGATGTTCGAGTTTTGCAAAGCAACAACACAAAGGTTCAAGAAACAAGTGCAAACAGATTCGGCAACCCAGCAATTAATTCCAGCAACGACTCAAGGGAATGACAATAAGGTATGCAACACAAGAGATTTTTTTTTTTCTGGATTTAAACAGAACATAAACACAAGACAAAACTGGACAGAAAATTTCGGACAACAACTAAACAACAAAGACAGATTTCTGACAAGGAAACAACCAAGACAGATTTCGGACTTGACAAACCCGAGCACTTGAGCTACGAATTTAGAAGACTAAAATAGATCTAAAAACGATAAAAAAGGATATTCGTGATACCTCTAACTAGCTCTGATGCCAGCTGATACGAGACGCGGAAGCTACTTCGGATCTAGAGGAACACGATGAAGATTTGACGGAGTTGAACCCGAACTTGGACCACTCAAGAACAGATTTAACGGTAGAGGACGCCACAATCAAGTATGTGTGCTTGATTGATAAGTCAAGAACAGCCTAGGATCAACACTAGGATGTTCAACTTAGCTTTCACAAGCTAAGGGAATTTGCCACAAGGAATGGACGAAATTCTGGAAATTTTATTCAATACTCTCAAAAACTGAATGTAACATGCGGCTTGAGGCTATTAATAGCCGTGACTAAGACCTAATAAACTGGAAAAATAACAAGGAAAGTTCGGCCAGCCCCTTGGGCCTTCACTTGGCCGAAAGCTAGCCCAACTGACTATAGATCATAAGCTTCGGGGGCGTTGCCCCCGAACCCCCACCGGGGGCTTCGCTGCGCCCCCGGGCCCCCAAGCCAGGGGCGCGTCGCCCCCTTGGACCCCCGACCCGCTGACTGGACAGCGAGACCCCCGTACGGCTCCGCAAGGGTACTTAACTGCGGCTCAGCCCACCGTTTTGAGCTTGAACACTCGCATCTTCAATTGTAAGCAGCATTTTAGTAGTCGTGCCAGGATATTCCAACTCAATTCTTTCAATGCCCGGTTTCTCTTGGGTTTGGATGGCACGTACCAAGGCTTGGAGGGACTCCTTGAATCTCTTAGCTCGTGCTCGTGTCACTGGGCCTTGGGGCACCTTCACAGGGTCTACTGGTACACTTTGGGCCTCGTGCTCAACCGCATCATAATATAAATTGCTACTTGATTGTTCTAATTTCTTTGTATTTTCTTGTTAAATATATTTGAAATATCAAATATATATGAATATACCTTTATTAATATCAATATATTATTAGATATTATATATATAATATTTTAATTTTTAAATAATTTTTATTTATGACGTCATCCGGTTCGACCCCTATCGACCCTCGGTCGAACTCATTGACCCCTGACCCCTGACCTCGGCCGAGTCGCTATCCGGTCCGGTTCTGAAAACATAGCAATAATGAAAGATTTCCATGACACTGCAGTTGGTGCCTTGACAGAATTATTGTGGCGTCAATTTTCCATGGCACACTGAGTCTACGATAAACCAAAGAAAACATGACATTATATGGAAAAAAAAATAATCAAAGACTTTGAAAAGCAAGTAGTGGAATTATGATAATAAAACCAAGCAATCAACGACAACGAAAGTGACGGAAGGTGACTAAAAGCTAATCAATCATTATACCGATTTGCTAATTTGCTCAAGTGCTAATTGTCAAATTTTTTTCAAATTAATAAACAGTTTATCTAACGGAATGGGCACTTGTTGCTAACCATTCATAGAAGATGTTATTTAGCCAAATTCACTAATTCATTATATGCCTTCTTCTATTATTAAGATGATTTGCATACATATCTCTCATCTATTAATTGCAAATTGACGTGGATGAGTACAAGTCCAATCCCGTTGCTTGGTAGTACCGATTGTATTGGCTTTTTCTTTCGGGATATTATATCATTATTAACCACAAATTCGATTATTCTTCCATTTGTGGGGCTGAGGCATCATTGATTTTCTAGCTTTTCCTGCACAATAAGATGAAGTTCTATATCACAAATTTCTATACAAAGTCATCGTTTAGAATAGGCGAGGAACCATCACTTTAGTTTCTTCCATAATCACCAAGACTTTTAGTATTTAAAGGTGACAAATAACTTTGTCCTTGAAAAGTTTCAATCATATGCATTACTTATTGGTTCTTCCTTTTCGTTAGAAATTACGTACTCTTCAAGATTGCTCAACTTTTAAGTTTACCTGTAGGCCTTTTGGTTGTATCCTGTTCGACTTCACAATGTTAAAAGTCATTATTTTGGATCATCCTTAAACCTTGGCAATTTAGTTTTCACTGATCCTTAGATCCTACTAAAATTCCCACCCGGTTGATCATGAGATTTTGTTCGCTGATTAATTTGCATTAAAGAAGTGTTAGAACTTCCCGATCATCGATGGGATAAAAATAAATTATTTTGCAGAGTTGGACTTCATATATTTATAATATTTGAATCAAGATGAAAGTTTCTAAAATTTTTTGCACCGACATAAGGTTTAATTTGTAACTAAAGTGTTTAAAATCTTGGGAAAATTGCAAAAACCTCCCCTGAGGTTTGTGGGGAGGTTTCTGCCACTTACACTAACCTCCCCACTAGGTTCAGAAATAGCATACAGCACCTCTGAACAGGAACAATATGTTGCAGAATCAGTCCAGGCAGCTTGATGTCCCATTAAAAAATTATTTATAGAAGTGAGATAAGAAATTTCTTCCAAATTTGCCCTGATCTTGCCTGACAAGTAGTATTAACAAGGGAGAGGCATAGGCATTAAGGATCAAGTAAGTTCAGAGGGTATAAATGCAACATCAAGCTTCCAGATGCAGACCTGCAACAACTTCAGAGCAATATGAAACCAACGGCTACTTAACGGCTAATTGATCAGTTTCTTGCACTAGCTTATAAATGATGGTCACTCATGCATGAATACCAGGATTAGTACAAAAATATGACAAGTAGTTTCCTACTCAAAACACAGCTGGTTTGATGCTCAGTTTGGCATTTTGAGGTACAATATTGCAGCAAAGAGAATGGCTTCTTCCAGCCACAGGAGAGCATCATGGAACTCCCCAACATCCTTCACAATACAAAACAAATATTGCTGGTGCAATCGAAAGGCAACATTGAAGATCTCTGAGACTGAAAATAACCCCAACAAGTTTTTTTTTTTTGTGCAAAATGCAAGTACTTCCAGTGGTATGAGGGTCCTGAAGAAGAAGAGTTCGGAAACTTCATATCAACAGGAATCTCAAGGTAGTCTCTTTCTGCATCTCTTGTCCATTTCAAATCCTGGTTATTGCGATACTTCAAACCATATTTGGCCTTTGCATCAAACAATAGTTTTCGACATTCATTTTCAGAATTTCCATTTATTATAATCTGTTGCATTTCTGCCGTCAATAGCTTACAAGAAAGACCGATCGAAATTGCAGTCTCTTGCTTATTTCCAGTAAGTACCCACACTTTTATTCCAGCCTGTTGCAGAGACTCGATAGCTTCAGGAACACCTTCTTGTAGCTTGTCCTCAATAGCATGTGGCACCAAGAAGAGTTAAGTTGCATTCAATAAGTGATGCTGTCTGACGCAGCCTTATAGTTCTGTCAGTCAACGATGTGCTAGCATCTTGGTACATGCATTGCCACTCCTTAAGCTCTTCGCTTGTAAGATTCCTGGAAGCAACTACGAGGGTACGTAAACCTTCAGATGAATATTCAGTCAAATGACTCTGAGTGGCATGTTTTCTATGATCATCTGTTGCAGCATCTTTCCTTAAGATGCTGAACATCGAAGTATCAGCCCCTTTCACTAATACCTTGACATCATTATTTGGAAATCTGATAACCACAGACATTCTTTTACGCACACTGTCAAACTCATGCAAACCCAGAACATCCAACCTGCACTATCCATGGACATTATAAGATAGATTAAGCTACAAAAACAAGATTAACCTAAATGAGAAGGCCAAAAAATAAAAAGGCAAAAAAGAAACACAGTAGTTGTAGAAAAAGACCACAATACGCATAAATAGAAAAGAAGTCAGGGGTAGTTGCCATCTATAATTGGACAAGGTTTGGGTAATAGAGACTTAATCTTGGTAACCCAAGTGCAATAGCGCATTCCATCTATTTATGTTCTTAATACCAACAGTTAATGACAGTTTGACATCGAAGGTGGTCATCTAGAGAGCCCAAATAACCCCACTTTTCAGAAAGAGATTGGTACTTGGCAGGGCTAATTTGCCAAGTTTAATTAGTTTAATTAGTTTAACATGCAAATAGTTTGTCTAGTTTCGAACAGACAACAGCTTTAGTTAGTTAGTTAATTAGTTAATTATTTAATTAGTTTAATTAGTTTAACATGCAAATAGTTTGTTTAGTTTAATTAGTTTAACAAAGGATTTGTTGGTTTTGATGAAAGCAATTAAACCTTTCATCTGGTAAAGTGAAAATAATTGGGGTACTCTAGTAAATTCACACACTTTTACCTTAACAATTGGCTCCAACTTTTATTAGGGGAGGTCAATGTTATTTCAAAATTTATAGGGGAGGTCAATGCTAGCAGTAGAAACCTCAGGGGAGGTTTCTGCAATTATCCCTAAAATCTTTCCAAATTTCAAAGGGAGAAAAACATAAATTTGGAAGACTTTGGAGTGGTGGTTCCTAATCCCCATTTTCGTCCTTGTTCCAGGTTTACCTTTCTTTGCTTCTTGAAGTACTAACTAATTCTTTATTTATGACTCTTGAACTATAGAAACAACGTTTTTGCCAATGTTTTTCTAAAATGATAGAGTATTATTTGAAATAATTACTGTAATACTTTTTATGATGTGATGTATGTGAGATAAAAAGGTGGTTTCCTGCTGATCCAATTATCATTGGTAGACATTAGTCATTTTAATAGGCCGCCATTGGCCGTTTCCCACTTTTACCACTTAAGAGTCGAGGAGATTCACTCCAACCGACTTGTGCAGCCATAGCATAATTAATCATTTAAACACATCACATAAATATGCAATTCAAGTATTTCATGTCGAGTAATTCAAGTATACATTACTTAAATATGCATGAGTGTGGTAAATACTTAACATGTAGCACTTAACACTTAATGATCATGGATTAAGCATGTCATAGACTTATTCAAATTACGTATTCCTATATGGAACACTCACCTATTACAACAAAAGAGTAAGTGTGTATACAATCCTTCAGGTGTTCCTCTCGAGATCCTCTTGAAGGTCTCCTTGAGCACCTGAGTAAATAATAGTTGTCTATTACACACCATCGCTTAAAATCCCTTACTTATCGTGAAGGTTGTACTAGTGTTCATTCTAAGGAGAATTCATGAATTGAGCCTTAATTATTTATAGTCGAGGCTCGGAAGTGGGTTTTAAAAACACAAGAGAAATTTGATTATCGCCTTTGAAATCAAGTGTAAAACGGTCTAGCAATAGCGGAGTAAAATGGAGAGTTTGAAACCCTCAATTTCCTTTAAGTTCGGAAATTTCAGATTCGGCAAGCAAACTTTGAAAAATCAGATCTCACTCTCTATCAGTCCAAAATTGGAAAACTTGGTACTGTTGGAAACTACTTCCAAAGTACTAAAAGTTTCTAGAAGACACTTTTCCATGATTCCAAACGAAAGGTATTCAAAATTTGTCTCAAAGTTACTGTTTTGGCTTGCGAGACAGTTTCGGGGTTGGTTTTTCGCCAACTTAGAAAATTCGGCAAAATTCACAGAATTGGAACTAGCCTCTCAAATTTGAAACTCAACTAGAGTTGCAATCAAAGTTTGAAATGGAACAAGCAGAATGAGAATTGAAGTTTTGAGCACCAAGATATGGTAGTTCAAAATTACCCAAATTTCTTTGTTAAACAAGGGTTTTTCAAAATCAAGTCATGAACTTTGGAAGTTTAGTTTAGCAGCGAAACAGACTTGGAATGGCACCAAAATTAGCAGTATAATACTACCATATAAGGAGTATTTCTCTGCCAAATTTTATGGATAAATATGCACGGGAAGTTGGTTAACCAAATTACCAAAATTCCAAAATTTCCAAGGCAAATCTGCCTTGCGAGTTTCGTTTTCCATTTTCAAAACGGTTGGCTTAAAAAGTACCTCAAACATGGTCCATTTGCATAGACAATGTCTAAGAGGTATCCAAAGCACAATTTTGGATGATTAACACCAAGAATCTCAAATTAACAAGTCTCAATTGAGTTTAGTAACAATTCTGCCCAAAAGGAGAGTTTTCCTTCAAGAAATCAGTTTCGAAATATGGCCACAAATCACTCAATTCAACTCGAAATTGGATGTGGTTTGTGGCGTTGGAAAAAAATTTCATAAAGCTACAATTTTTCAGAAGAAACCATTTACAAAATCCATCCGTAACTAGCTCACATTTGAGCATCAATTTGTAGTTCATGTTCTGCCCTGTAGTGAACCAACGAAACAGGACAGCAAACTTCAGACGAATGGTTTGCCTCACACAAATGGAACCAGGATGTGCATTTTATACCAATAAAAATCTGGGAATATCTAGTTTCCAATGCCACAAACGGCACTTGATTTCGACATCGGAGTAAAAAGTTATGGCCGTTTGAAAAACACTGCCCAGACAGTGACGGGAATTTTCCAGATTTGCCAAACTTCGGGAATCATTACTTTTGATCAACCAAATGACGTTATTTTTCAATGAAATTTTTTACACAACTCACAAAACATATATACATCATAATTAAGTCATTAGAACCTCAAAAATTTGCACAAAAGTGCACAAACATGGCAGGGGTAAAACGGTCACTTTTGCTCCAAGTACTCCTTTTGATTTTTTACCAACAATACAACATTGATCCACTAATTTAAGCACTAAACCACCATTAATTTCATCATCAATCATCAAATCAGTCCTTCCATCAAAAGTGGGACTGAAATTATGAACTTATAAGTGCTAGATAACTTCCATAAACAAAGGTTTAAGAGGTTAATTGTTCATTACCTTTCTTGATGACTAAATCAGAATTTTTGGTCACTTTGAAGCTCAAGAAAACCATGGAAATGAAGCCCCTTTTCTAGCTTAAGATGATCACCAAGTGTTTAGCAAAGTGTAGTTAAAATTTGAGGTGATTTCGTGGAGATTTGAAGCAAGAATCGATGAAGGAAAAATGAAGAACTTGGTCTTGTTTTTCATTGGAGTTGCACGGCTGGAATGAAGAAGCAAAAGAAAGAGTTGCACGGCTGTTTGAGGTGATAAAGTGGAGGGTTTTGATCTGGTGTGATGCTCCCATGAGAAGCCTAAGAATGTGTGGTCCAAAATGCTCCAAAAGTCAACTAAGGAGAGTACGCGTAAGCGCGCGTAAGCGCTCGTTTCCCCTCGGGTTTGTTTCACTTGTGCACTAAATCTCTAACGCACTTCTATCCATACTATTATTATTCATTCTTAATAGTCTAGAAATAAAGGTCTTAACTCCCTCAATTAAACCGCGCGTGTGAAAACGCGTATTTCCGATTTGTGCGTGATAAAGTGGAATTTTCAAGAAATTCTTATAACGATTGTACTACTAACTAATACTTGAGTACTTAAATATAAAAATACCTATTTTAAGACTAATGTATAAGTCTCCAATTTTTCAAACTCACTATATCCTCAAATCGATCACTGTTTCCAAATGCGTATTCACTATTTTCACTAAACGAGCTTCCAAAAATTAGTTTTCGTAACAAGTCATTTTAAAAATACATGTAAGTCATAGTTCCATGTAATTGGGTCTAAAAAGGTTAGAAAATAATATTCGGGGCAAACAGGTAATTAAATATTTAAATAAGCTTATAATAGGAGTTTAAAATAAATACATTTTTACGAGTCCTCACGACCTTTCTTAATCTACTATTGATCATTCTTACTTTTCCAAAATTAATACACTTTCAATTCAAATATAGTATTGAAAAATATGTACTCGTTGTTCCGAACTAAACGAGTTTTCGAAAAGTAACTTTTCTAACAAAACGCTTTAAAAACATAAGAGAGGCGTTTTTTCATATAAATGAATTTTAAATAGTCGAATTAAATAATTAATTAAGCCAGTAAAATAAAATAAAATAAGAAAAATTTTTGGGTCCTCAAACAAGGAAAGGATGAAGCTTAAAAGAAAAAAAATAAGAAAAGAAAACTGGAGAGAAATCGCGAGAGAATCAGTCCGCGATTACTTCCACGGTTTGTGGCCAGAGAATAGTTCAACAAGGCTCTGCACAATACCTTGGAGAATCCCTCCAAAGACTCGATCCAAGGATTCATGGTGGTTGCAACTTGCCAACTTGCATGATTTCTCTTTCTTTCTTTTTCTTGGACAAGACACAAAAAGGACATTTTGTACAACTTTTGTAAAATCTAGGAGCTTCTTTTCTTGACTCTTAAGAAGGAAGAAACACATTATTGAGGGGGGAGATTAGCAATAGAAGGCAAGAAGGAGAACTTTTCTTTCTTTCTCTGTAGTTTTTAGCTTAGTGATAGCTTTAGATCTAGTTTTCATTTTCTATTGAAAAATTTGAAGAACTCTTGATGTACCAATGTATTCTTAATAGCAATGAAGATGATGGAGGTTGAAAATCTTGTTTCTTCACTTGACTGAGCATTTCTTCCTCTTTACTACTTCATTGTTTCACTAATGTTTAGTTACATTGAAGACATGTACTTTATTATTAAATCTATTAGGTCTAGCTAAATCATCTTTTTCTAGGGATAGATGAAACTAGTTGTGCTTTGACCATGATTGAATAAAGTTGATTATTGCTATACCTTGTACTTGCTAATCCATTTGTTCATGTTTTAACACTTGTGAATACTTGATCACTATTTACAAGCCATTTTAGTTATTGTTAATCTATGTAAATAGTTGATTATGCTAGATAATGAATGAATAGAACTTAAGTAGTAGACACACGAAAGTAGTGGTGCACTCAAGTGGATGTGTATGACATTTCTTGTGCTTGATCCAGTTTATACTTGAGATTTCACCACGAAAAGTAGGAAAACTCGAGTGTTGGCTAACTTCGGTTCATTGGTGAAAGCAAGTTTTGATGGTTTGAGTGAAATGCATCCTTAGCAGTACAAGAGCATGAGTAATGTTTAACTATTTCATTCATGATTAGGTACATTAAATGGATTCTATACCTTAGGACACTTGTGTTTAGTTGAGATACATCAAGTTGTTAACTTGCAATGCATTACTTTAGCATTTTGGTTGTTTAAACTAGTTAAAATTCTTGATAAGTTTAGATAATAGAGTGAGCTAGAAGCCTTGGTAATTAAAAGTGATTTCTCGTGAGATCAATCCTGATTCCTGAGTACTACAAACTACAACCGGTATACTTGCAGTGAACAAGGGGTTTAAGTTAAAATTTAGAGTATAGATTTACGCCTTGTCAAGTTTTTGGCGCCATTGTTGGGGAGTCACGGCAATATTAAGGCTAAATAAACTTTATTAGTCTAAATATTGTGTCATATTGTGAATATATTTTGCCTTAGTAGATAGAGTAGTTTAAAGTAATTTAATAGTTAGCTTTAGTTTTGGTTAATCTTTTGATTGTGATTTGTTGTGGTGTATGTAGAGAGCGCTAAGAGTCACTATTCCACTGATCCCAAAATTGAAAGGACTCTAAGAAGGCAACAAAGGCAAGTACTACAAGAAGTTCTGGAGATTCAAGGTGAAGGAGAAATAACAATTGAACTTCCACAAATCGAACCTATGGTTGAAGAGGTGAATAGAAGAGCATTATGAGACTTTGCTTTACTCGGAGGTGAAGGTTTGCAAACAACATAGTGAGACCTACTGTAAATGCTAATAATTTTGAAATAAAACTTTCACTAATTCAAATGGTGCAATAATCTCAATATGGAGGTAATGCTATCGAAGATCTGAATTCTCATTTGTCTACATTTCTAGAAATATGTGATACAATTAAGTTGAATGGTGTTAGTGATGACGCAATTCGACTTAGATTGTTTCCATTCTCATTACGAGACAAAGCCAAGGTTTGGTTATAATCATATTCTCTTAATACCTTTACCACTTGGGTCGATTTATCAAAAGCTTTTCTTAATAAGGTCTTGGGTTAAAAACAAAAAATCTCTTTGTGGTATATCTAATACACAGAAAAGCCCCCCGTGGTTTCAAAATATACAAAATGACACCTCATATTTTGAATTAAATTGTAAACTAACAAAATTCGTTAAACTTAACGGAATCCGATAAATTTAACAGAAAATTTAACGGAATCTGGTAAACTTAACGGTAAATTTAACGAAATTCGGTAAATTTAACAATTGACACCATCATTTTTGTTAACTTTAATGAATTCTGTTAGTTTACAATTTAGTTCAAAACATGAGATATCATTTTTTATGTTTTGAAACCACGGGGAACTTTTCTGTGTATTAGGTATACCACAGGGGTTTTTTTTGTTTTTAACCCTAAGGTCTTTCCATCTAGCAAGACTGCTAAACTTTATATGGACATAACAAGTTTTTGTCAACATGAAGGAGAGACATTGTACGAAACTTGGGAGCGTTATCGGGAGTTACAATGAAGATGCCCTTATCATCGTTTACTCGATTGGCTCATAGTCCAAACATTCTACAATGGACTCACCTATTTGATGAAAACTTATGTAGATGCAGCAGCTGGTGGAGCGTTGATGGATAAGTCGGCCAAGGAAGCCCAACAACTAATAGAGGAAATGGTTGCAAATAATTATCAATGAACCAATGGGAGAGGTAATCCAAGGAGACCCACAAGTATGCTTAAAGTAGATATATTGAATATGTTGAATGCCAAAATGGATAATGTGGTTAAGATACTTAATAGACAAATTAGTTCTAGTTCTAATCAAGGAGTAAATATTGCATGTTGTACTATGTGTGGAGGAGACCACGATGACTCTATTTGTGCTAGTATTGAACAAGTACAATATCTCAACAATTACAACTGACAACCCCAAAATAATCCATACTCCAATACTTATAATCTGGGATAGCGAAATCATCCAAACTTTGGATGGAAGAACCAACAGAACCAATTAAGGCCAACAAATCCATCGAATTTTCAATGAAAATGGTGGCTGTCAAACTACCAAAGATAAAATTTATAATAATACCTACTCCTAAAACTGAATGAGTATAGTAGTGAGTAGGGTGGTCTCCACAGGGAACTGGTAGATTTATCACACACAGATAATTGGGGGATTTTTGAAAGAGAGAAAGATAAATGAAACAAATTAAAGACTTAAAATTACTAAATGAACAATCACGATAAATGCAATAACTCAAGAATGAAATAAACAATGAATTGACACAACCTAGTCAAGGAGATAATCTCGGCACCGGTTCACATAACTGATCATAGATACCTGAATTGTTCCACACGTTCGCAAATAAATTGGTTTTAGCAATTTAGCAACCGCCAAACTCCCAATCTCTCCTTAATTTTATAGTAGTTCAGAGACGCTCGTAAACTACTCTCTTGTAAAATAGACAATCCCAGAGACGCTCGAAGGATTTAATCTAATTACAGCTTTAGGAATTAGAGAGACCCAATTCTAGTTAACAAACACACATGCGGGTTCATTTAAACTAGATTAATTATCCCTATGACCCAGATTAGACTGCTTGCGAGGCAATGAAATTGGTATCGTTCGCCACGAAATTAAGACATTCAAGTGATACGCACTCCTGTTCTAATTGGCGGTATATTATTTAGACAACTGAACAACTGGCCACATTAATTCAATATATCTAAACAATAACAAGCAATTCAACCAAGGAATAATTAAATACTCACAAACGTAGAACTTAGAGTAATAAAAACGATCTCACAATTGTTTGTGTTCCGGCCCTTGATTACTCCTCAACTAGATAAACAGGTTTAACCTTGCTATATAATGACGAAGCAATTGCAGGCTTTCATGGAGTTTAGCCGATTGAAGTAAAGAGCCACCCAACCGCTAGTCTCCAACTCACGTATAAAAAGGGAAAAAGATAAAGATCCTCGACCCTAGTCTATTGCTCTCCTATTTAAAGTCTCGCCGTCTCCCTTTTAGCTAACAAGGTGATTGTTTCTATAAGGAATCCCTTTCCTTATTTTTCTGTTCTTTAGTTGCCAAAAGAGAGACTCTGAAGATGTCTCCTAATCCCACGTAACTTCCAATTACATCTTCCAAGAATAGCGGCAGGCTCCTGGGCATAGGTCCCACGGTCCGTCTTTTTCACGCAGCTCTGCGGTCTCTGACGTGGGCACGCTTTGGAGGGGCTGGTCTTCTGGAAATTTACTTCTTCTCGCCACTTTCGATATCCATTGTCTGCAAGTAACCCAAATATCAAATATAAGTAAAAACCCATTACTCTCGGAAAATAAGTGGCCAAAATCAAGACCAAACACCATGTAATAAACACTCAGTTATTGCCCTATCAGAAAATAACTATTTACGGAGTCTAAACTAGTTTGGGAGTTGGCAATTGAGAAGTTAGTAAATGTATCTAATGATAAAATTAAAAATTAGCTAGCACCACTACTCAACGGTTTGAAAGAATTGAGGGTAAGATGGACCAATTTACTAATATGTACAGAAATGTTGAGGTCCAATTAGATCAAATAGCCAATGCTATCAATAATAGGAACTAAGAGGAGTTACCAAAGTCGAGGTGAACCCAAGAAAGCATGTTAAGGTTATAACTCTCCGTAGCAGTAAGCAATTTAGTAAGCCTTCAGTTGCTGAGGGAATGAAAGCAAATGAGAGCAAAGAAAAAAAGCAGGGGAGTGAGTTAGTTGAGGAGAGTGAGAAAAGCAAAGGAAAAGACAAAATGGAAGTGAATAAACCATTAACCTCTGAGATGACCTCTATTCCTCCACCAATTTCATTTTCACATAGACTGAAACCATCAAGAGTTGATAAAGAATTTGAAAAGTTCGTCAATATTTTCAATCAATTACATATTACCATTCCATTTGTTGATACTATTTTGTAGATTTCCTCTTATGTGAAATTTCTTAAGGAGATAATGACCAAATAGAGGAAATTAGAGGATAGTGAGTCTATTGCATTAACCAAGGAGTATAGTGCCATCATACAAAACAAATTGACACCGAAGTTGAAAGATCCGGTGAGTTTCACGGTTCCTTGCACTATTGGTAATGTAGAGTTCTTTAAAGCATTCTATGACCTTGGTGCTAGTGTCTCATTTATTCGTTTAACTGTGGTTAGGCAATTGGGATTGAATGAATTAAAGTGTACTACCATCTCCTTGCAGTTAGCTAATAGATCTATTAGACATCCTTTGGATATACTTGAAAATATGCTCATTAAAGTACAAAAATTTATCATCCATGTTGATTTTGTCATTTTAGATATGAAGGATAACGTTAATATACCCATTATTCTTGGTAAACCATTTTTTTGCAACTATAGGTATTATTATTGATGTTAAATGTGATAAATTCAAGTTTCAAATTGACGAAGAAGAGGTGGAGTTCAGTTTGAGTAAAATGAAGAAATATCCCTTTTTTACTGATCATGTTTATTCCCTTGACATATGTGATGAATTAACATAAGAGATAAATCAAGTTAATCTTGACTATGACCCTTATGAACTTTGTTTAAATGTTGTAGGATTGCAAGAGGAGGAAGTAGAAGAAATGACCAATTTCTTGCACGCACACTTCCCTTATAAAAGAGGCAATTCATATGAAAGTTTAGGGATAAGCAAGGGACTTCCGCCACTATCTTATAAGCAAGCTCCAAAACTTGAGCTCTAATCACTTCCCAACCATCTTAAGTATGCATTTTTAGAAGAGAAAGAGACATTTCCTGTGATTGTGAATGTGGCCCTTGATGAGGAGCAATTTGATAAGTTCCTATGAGTTTTGAGAAAGCATATGAAGGCTATAGGACGGACCATTTCCAACATCAAGGGAATTAGTCCAACTATTTGCATGTATCGAATCCTATTGAAAGAAAATGCTAAACTAGTGATAGAGACTCAACGGAGGTTAAATTCTAACATGAAGGAAGTGGTAAGGGTTGAAATTCTTAAGTGGTTTGATACAGGTATAATTTTTCAGATCTCCGATAGTGTTTGGATTTTTCGTATTCACGTTGTGCCTAAAAAGGGTGGAATTACTACAATGTGTGGTAAAAATGATGAAATGATTCCTTCTAGAGTCATCATTGGTTGGAGATCGAGTTTGTATCGATTATCGAAAATTCAATGTGGCCACTAGAAAGGATCATTTTTATCTTCCTTTTCTTAATCAAATTTTAGAAAGAATAGTGGGTTATGACTTTTATTATTTTTTGGATGATTTTTCAGGTTATAATCAAATAATCATTGTACCTGAGAATCAAGAAAAAATCACATTTACTTGTCCTTATGGCACTTTTGCCTTTAGAAATGAGCCTTTTGGATTGCACAATACTCCTGTCACGTTTCAACAATGCATGATGGCAATTTTTTTCGATTTTAATAAGAAAATCATGAAAATATTTATAGATGACTTCTCTGTATTTGGTTCTACTTATAATCATTGTCTTAACAATTTAGTTTTAATTTTGCAGAGATGTGAAGAGACAAATCTTGTGCTTAATTGGGAAAAATGCTATTTCATGGTTTGTGAGAACATTATTTTTGGTCATAAGATTTCTTCTAAAGGCATTGAGATAGATCAAGAAAAGTGAAAGTGATTGAGAGGATACTTCCACCGACCAATGTTAAAGGCATTCGTAGTTTTCTTGAGCATGCGGCGTTTTATCTGCGATTTATTAAAGATTTTTTCAAGATTGCTAAACTTTTATGTGATTTACTTGTCAAAAATGTTCCCTTTCACTTCAACGACGAATGTTTACTTGTTTTTAATAGGTTGAAGAATGAACTTGTCTCCGCACCAATAATAGCATCATCGGATTGGAATTTACCCTTTGAATTAATGTGTGATGCTGTGACTTTACTGTGGGAGTTATTCTTGGTCAAAAACATGATACGAGATTGCATGTGATTTACTCGGTAAGTAAAATATTAAATGAAGATCAAATCAATTATGTGATAACGGAGAAGGAGTTGCTTGCGGTGATATTTGCATTGGATAAGTTTAAATCTTATTTAGTGAGATCTAAAATCATTGTCTACACCGATCACATGGCTCTTAAATATCGTTTGAATTAGAAAGATGCAAAGTCTCGATTAATTCAATGGATTTTATTATTTCAAGAATTTGATTTGGAGATCAATGATAAGAAGGGATCTGAGAATTTAGTAGCAAATCATCTTTTTCGACTCGAGAATATCCCAAAAGAAAATCAAATTTTCATTAAAAATTAATTTTCAGATGGGTTCTTATTGGCAATTCTAAAATCACCATGGTATGCCGATTTAGTCAATTTTGTGGTTAGTGGAGTGATACCAAGTGATTTGAATACTCACCAAAGGAAGAAATTCATAAATGATGCCAAACATTACTTTTAGGATGAGCCATTCTTCTACAAATATTGTACAGATGGTATAATTAGGAGATGTGTTTTGGAAGAATTGGTACATAATATTTTATTGCATTGTCATAATCTTGAGATGGGTGGACATTTTAGCACAACTAAAACCGCAACAAAGATAAAGCAATCAGATTTTTATTGGCCTACTACGTACCAAGATGCTAGAAATTGGGTCAAAAGTTGTGATCAATGCCAAAAAACTGGTAACATTTCTAAGAAGAATGAAATGTCTTTAACTACATATATGAAAGTTGAATTATTCGATGTTTGAGGCATAGATTCCATAGGACTATTCCTTAACTCTTTTAATAATAAGTACATCTTTTAGCAATTGATTATGTCTCTAAATGGGTGGAGGCTATTACTTCATCTACTAACGATGCTAAAATTATGTTTAAATTCCTTAAAAGAAATATATTTTGCAGGTTTGGTATCCTAAAGGCTACTATAAGCGACGAAGGTAAGCATTTTTGTAATAATCTTATTTTTGAAAGCATTGTTATTTGATACCTTATTGCTTAAATATGGATCCAGGCACAAACGTCGCTTCCTTATCATCTTCAAGTCAATGGCCAAGTAGAGTTGGTAAATCGGGAGATCAAACTCATCTTGAAGAAAACTGTGAATAAATCAAGAAAAGATTGATTAAGAAAGTTAGATGATACCTTGTGGGCATATAGGATGACATTTAAAATGCCGTTGGGAATGTCTCCATATAGGTTTGTTTATGGGAAAGTGTGTCACTTACCTGTGAAAATAGAGCATAATGCTTATTGGGCTATTAAAGCTATTAATCTTGATTGTAAACTTGCAGGTGAAAAGAAATTACTCGACCTTGGTGAATTAGAGGAGTTGCATTTAATTTCATATAAAAATGCCAAAATTTACAAGAAAAAGTGAAATTTTGGCATGACAAGTATATCCTCCAAAAGCACTTTGAGGAAGGCCAAAAGGTGTTATTGTATAACTCACAACTTAAATTGTTCCCAGATAAGATCAAGTCTCGATAGTCCGGCCCATTTGAAGTAGTTTGAACCTTTCCTTATGAGGCAGTAGAGATTAAGGAGGAAAATGGCACCGCATTCAAAATGAATGGTCAAAAATTGAAACTCTATTTGGCTGGAGAAATCCTAAAAGAGTAGTCTACTCCTTAGGAAACTTATTCGTTCATTAAATATGAATGATAAAAAAATTGAACTTACCGACTTTAAACAAAGCACTCAACCCAATGTTTTCATGTTTTTCTTGTGTTTCATGCATTTTTCATGTTTATATAGTGTAATGTGTGTTTTATCTCTTTTTGTAGATCACAGTATCAAGAAGAGTCGCAACATAGCCTATAATGCATTTTTGTTCTTGAATGAAGTATTAAGAGAGTTTTCTAGCACGTATTATGCACTTTAAGTATTGCATGCATTTTGAGCATTTGATGTTAATTATAGTTTATAATGCATGTGTGACAGCCCCACCTTCTTCTAGGGCGTACCCAAGGGTTTGACGGACCGCCTGCCTAAGTCTTGCCAGGACTCAATCACAATTTATGAAATTTACAAATAAAAACCTCAATAATAAAAAAAAAAATCAAATATAACCTTCAAGATATACACTCATGGACCTCCAATGTCCACACAATCTACAATACAACCAAGGAGTCAAAACTTGCAAAAAAAAATCAACCAAACAAGCTGGTTAGACATCTATGAAGTACTCGCTCGAGCAACTAACAAACTTAGAAGAAATCGAGGCATTCCTCAATTCAACCGCTCATGTTCGCATCCCTGTAAGAAAAACAAATTGCATGGAACGAGTTAAAAGGCCAGTGAGGCTCCAAATAACCAAGTAGGTAAAATAAGAGACAAGATAACATACCTAGACATCAAGAAACAAGTCAAACTCAAATAGATCATGACTCGGGATATAGTTAAGCAAGTAGCCAGATAGATCATGCAAAAAGTGTACAGTAAAAATCACATTCATGGCAAAGGATATAGGTTGCTCTCAGGAGCAAGTTCCACAGTAGTTTGTAGCGGGTATTTTACATACGTGCAAGCTAAAAAATACCGAATTACACCCGTTCACTGCAAGTATACAGATCAACTAGTAGTTTAGGGTATATATCGGGTCGATCCCACAAGGAAGAGTGAACAATTACCGGTATTACTAAAGCTTCTCTATTATTTAGACTATCAATGAATTATAACAAATTTATCCTACTGAAATTATACAAAATGACAAATGAAAGCTCCTTAGGTTATGGTATCCCCAACTACTCATGCAAGTGCTATATTTGGATCATTAATTACTACATCTAGGCTAATTATGGTGAAATTTCCTTATGCATTTGAATCCTACTTTCGTAGTGAATCAATTATACTTATAACTAATTCATACCTATTCTCATGGTTATAAAATTAGCTACAAGTTCATTTCTTCAGTGAAATTACATGAAATGAATCACTAAAAACCACATAGGTGCACCTCTACTTTCGTGAGTGTACTCCCTATGTTTAGCACTTCTTGAACTAGTGTTAAGTCTCAATTTTCATTGCAGAAATAACACCTTAGATAATCACAATCAATGGTACCAGATTAATCATGATTTAAGAAGCCAAAGTGCTAAATAACTTGCTCAAATCATAGCAGTCAAATAACCAAATAATAAACACTAACAATTATAGAAAGTTCAACCAAACCCAAGGTTAAACTTTAGATACACATATTAAACACAAAATCCAGAACTTGTATATTAACTAAACTTGGAATCAAGTACAAAAGATAAAGAGTTTGGAAGGAATACAACCCTTGTCACATGAGCTTTCTTCCTTGCCTTCTTCATCCTCCATCTTCATCCTAATCTAGATAATAAACAAGAATGGACAGACTATACTACACTATACTAAGCTAAACTAACGCTAGAGAGATGAAAGAGCTACATTTCTGCAGCTTCAAGCTTTCTCCCGTAGCTCTCTTCTGCTATGAACTCCAATCCCTCTTACAATGAATTTGGCTCTTTTATGATGAAAGGTGGTCAAGAAATGAGGATTACATCTCCCTTTTACAGCTGGGAATGTTTCTCACATGTCTAGCATCCAATGTGAGTTGGTGGAGGTGAAATTGAGTTTTATGCATACAGAGCAGCCTTTTCTGACCACAATCCGGCCAGGAATCCGGCCACATTCCGGCCGGATTGCTACAGTGACCATTTGGTCACTTCTGGTTCAATTTCCAGCTCTGCTCCGATTTTGCATCAACTTCCACTGAACTTTTCTTGATGATAAAAGCTGATTTAGCTCTTGACCAAAACATAAAACTTGTATCCCTTTGAGTTAGCTTTCCAATGCATCAAGAATCATCTCATTTGGATCTGTGTAGGCTGAGAAATGACCGAAATACCCTTACCTGCTCATTGCCCTGTTCCAGTTTCGACCAGTAGAAATTTGCTATTGTAATTCGGCATTTTGACCTGGAAAACCTTCAAACTGGATTTAGATCTCTTCACCAAAGTTGTAGATCTATCTCTTATCTTCAAATTGGTTCAAGAATCATCTTAATCCGATCATTGTAACTCAAGTTATAGCCGAAATACGAAAATGTGTCAAAACTGTCAAAATACACAAAATCCAAGTAAAAAATGATAAAAACCTCATTTAATCACTTAAAAGCATTTTTCACCAATTATAGCCAAAATGATTCATATTCTACCAATAATATAACTAAAGTGACTAAAAATAATATAAAATATCATACAATTATTACGTAAATTAGTCACTTATCAAACTCCCCCACACTTAAACCATTGCTTGTCCTCAAGCAATAAAAATACAAACCAACAATGATCCAAAATTTGAAAATAAACATATGTAGCATTTCAACTTCATTTCCTCAAAACAAAGTAAATAACTATTATGCAATTATTCAATTAAGTTCAAGTACTCATAATATCGAGTAAAGGAGAGCCAATTATACCACCATTATAACAAATTCAAGTCAATTTCTCATCCTTAACCAATTTCATACGCAAGTAACTCATATGGCCAATAATATGCTTTCTAAACCCATGATCATCTTCTTATTTAACTTTAAAGAGGGATTTATTTATATAATATCGCTAAATATTACTTAAGTTGTGAAGGTATCTTTTTACGCGAGGATCGACATTTTTAGATGAAGATCACCGGTTACTCAACACTTCACATACTCAAGTTGCTTTGCATACTCTTAATTCAAGTACCGTTTTACGCGAAAATCGACATTTTTAGATGAAGACACCCGGTTACTAAGTACAAGAATCATTGGAGTAGAACAAATCTTATTCTATTTTTGTCTTTTTCTTTTGTTTCTTCATTTTTTTTTTCATTCATTTTTTTTTAAAGTAAAGATAATAACATTCCCTCGAAAGCATAATCATGAGAAGAGTATTGCAATTATTGACCATATTTATCACTTAACTTATAAAATCCAATAAAGAGAAGAAATTTCATCAAATATGCAAAAAAAAATATATAGGCATAATTTTCTCCACTTTAAAAGATATACTTTCCTACAAATGCAAAAATTATAATCACATAATAGTCATTTCCAAGTTAAATGAGAAAAGAAGTGCTTAAACCACATATATTTATCTCAAATGTAGAAGGACTTTGAACTACTAATGGTATGGAACTTGTTACCCCTTGGATAAAATCGAAAAAATTTAAAAATTGTTGAGGCAAGTTTGCAATTTTGGACAAGATTTTGGAAAAATTTTGAATTTTAACACAAGTCCAATATTTGCAACTAATACGTCAATCACATACAATATATATAATCTCAATTCTCCCCCCACACTTAACATACACATTGTCCTCAATGTGTAAAAAGGAAAATCAAGATAAAGAAAGTAATACTCCCCTATGATGTGATTGAATATGAAGCTTCAAGGTACGTTGTTCGCTTGTCATCATCGCTTCATGAGTTCCATTTGATAACCATTAGTGATATAAACCTAAAAATGGAAAATGAGAAACAAAAGTGATAACAAAGGCTTAATAAACATATAACGGTGATCCGTAATTCCCTAGCCTTTGTGGTGGTGATGTACCAATAGAAAATACACAATAAGCAACTCAAGGTACAAGAAAATATATGAGGAAAAGAAGAAAAAAAAAGAATCAAGGAAGCTGCATTTTTTAAAAAAAATGCTCAGAACACGCGAGTAGAAACACGCCTTCAGATCGCGTTTTGTAGGCGCGTTTCTTCCCAAAAGTTGCAGTACTGAAAACGCGGTTCTGTGAGAAAACGCGACTTCAAGTCGCGTTTTCAATGGCGCGTTTTCATCTTTGATCCAGGCAACAAAACGCGACTTCCATAAAAACGCGACTTCAAGTCGCGTTTTTAAGGCGCGTTTTCTGTTCTGTAGATGCAGAATCGAAAACGCGATTCTGTAAACACGCGACTCAGAGGCGCGTTTTCTTGAGAAACGCGTTTTCTGCTGCGAATTTTAGCAGAAATTCAACTTTTGAAAATTTACAAATAATACCCCAATTTCCCAAAATGCATCATAGATCATTTGTTTGCTAATATACTCAATGCATGCACATGTAAAATGATCAAAACATGCATTTTAACCCCTTGTAACGAATCAAAAACAACAATTACTCAAATCGAGGGGTTGAGTTCCTTGATCAAATTTCGTCTTTTTCACCTCATTTGGTCACTTTTGCTTTCATTTCCAATACCTACAAATGAAAAATAACAAAATAACTCAAACACATACTTTAAACATAAAATCACACCAAAGTAACATAAATAACCAAAACATTGGGTTGCCTCCCAATAAGCGCTTTTATTTATAGTCGTTGGCTCGACTATTGAACCTCATTTTTCAAGGAGGCTTAGTTAACGAATAATCCACCATTTTTGGTCGTGGTGGATCATTACATGGTGACTTTATCGCGAAAGCCACATAATCTAATGATGTGAGAAATGAAAGTGCCTTACATATTCCAAGTGTTTCATAGATCTTACCTTGAATATACACCACTTGAGAACTTACCAACGGGGATGCCATGAGAGTATCTTGGGCAGCAATACCCTTAGAACCTATACTTTCAATGCACTCCTCAAGAGGGGTGAAAAATGAGTCATTAAAACTCATCTCTTGAGGCTCAAAGTTAGTTCCAAAGATATTATCTTGTGAAATGGATATTTGCTCATTAAAACACACTTGAAATTCATCATTTTCATCAAACTGCAACCCATTTTCACATACAACATTCCCACCATTCATGCTAGGATCATTTTGCAAATTATTAGAGGAAATAACTTCACACAATACATGTAATTGATCTTGTATTCTACCAAAGTGAGAAGCCAATTCATCTATCCTTTCCTCAATCCTATCAAAACGGTCGGAAGTCACATTAGCTAATTTTTCTATAGCTAACTCCCAAGATGGCTTAGAATCATTAGCTACCATTTCAATTGCCAACTCCCAAGATGGTTTTGATTCATATTGGACACATTCAGGTTGGTAATTATAAAAATATGAAGAATCACTATAAGTACCATGATTATCCCAACCATAAGCATTAGCACTATATCGATCAAAACAAGGATTGTAATGCTCTAATTCATCATAATAATCCACATTTTGTGCTTGCATACATGTATTAGTATCATGATAACCTCCACACAAGTCACAAATCACATGATAAGAATTAAAAACATTAACATTCCTCCCTTGCTCAATTTCATGTATCATGGTGTCCATTTGAACTTGTAACTTAATTACATCAAATTTTGCCTTTAAGCACCTTAAACCATCTTCAAAAGATATACATTCAGTAAATTCTTGGTTACCTCTATTGAAGGAGCTTTGCACTTGGTAACCATCCGTTGCCAATCTTCCACTTCTCAAGCATTGTCCTCCAAATTGACCTACTCTTCTCATCACCTAAAATTGCTTTTAAACAACTTAAGAGCAAAATTAGTAAGAAGAATAGGTTATAAAACACATACACATAAAAACACTAAAATAACAGAAAATAACATTCACACTATAACTAATATTATGTCTAAACTAATAAAGTTGCTCTTCACACCGATATTGCCAAATCTTCCCCGGCAACGGCGCCAAAAACTTGACGGGTATTTTACATACATGCAAGCTAAAAAAAATACCGAATTACACCCGTTCACTGCAAGTATACAGATCAACTAGTAGTTTAGGGTATATATCGGGTCGATCCCACAAGGAAGAGTGAACAATTACCGGTATTACTAAAGCTTCTCTATTATTTAGACTATCAATGAATTATAACAAATTTATCCTACTGAAATTATACAAAATGACAAATGAAAGCTCCTTAGGTTATGGTATCCCCAACTACTCATGCAAGTGCTATATTTGGATCATTAATTACTACATCTAGGCTAATTATGGTGAAATTTCCTTATGCATTTGAATCCTACTTTCGTAGTGAATCAATTATACTTATAACTAATTCATACCTATTCTCATGGTTATGAAATTAGCTACAAGTTCATTTCTTCAGTGAAATTACATGAAATGAATCACTAAAAACCACATAGGTGCACCTCTACTTTCGTGAGTGTACTCCCTATGTTTAGCACTTCTTGAACTAGTGTTAAGTCTCAATTTTCATTGCAGAAATAACACCTTAGATAATCACAATTAATGGTACCAGATTAATCATGATTTAAAGAGCTAAAGTGCTAAATAACTTGCTCAAATACTAGCAATCAAATAGCCAAATAATAAACACTAACAATCATAGGAAGTTCAACCAAACCCAAGGTATAAACTTTAGAAACACATAATGAACACAAAATCCAGAACTTGTATATTAACTAAACTTGGAATCAAATACAAAAGATAAAGAGTTTGGAAGGAATACAACCCTTGTCACATGAGCTTTCTTCCTTGCCTTCTTCATCCTCCATCTTCATCCTAATCTAGATAATAAACAAGAATGGAAAAGCTACACTACTCTATACTAAGCTAAACTAACACTAGGAAGATGAAAGAGCTACATTTCTGCAGCTTCAAGCTTTCTCCCGTAGCTCACTCTCTATTTTTCTGCTATGGACTCCAATCTCCCTCCTTGCAATGAATTTGGCTCTTTTATGATGAAAGGTGGTCAAGAAATGAGGATTACATCTCCCTTTTACAGCTGGGAATGTTTCTCACATGTCTAGCATCCAATGTGAGTTGGTGGAGGTGAAATTGAGTTTTATGCATACAGAGCAGCCTTTTCTGACCACAATCCGGCCAGGAATCCGGCCACAAATCCGGCCACATTCCGGCCGGATTGCTACAGTGACCATTTGGTCACTTCTGGTTCAATTTCCAGCTCTGCTCCGATTTTGCATCAATTTCCACTGAACTTTTCTTGATGATAAAAGCTGATTTAGCTCTTGACCAAAACATAAAAATTGTATCCCTTTGAGTTAGCTTTCCAATGCATCAAGAATCATCTCATTTGGATCTGTGTAGGCTGAGAAATGACCGAAATACCCTTACCTGCTCATTGCCCTGTTCCAGTTTCGACCAGTAGAAATTTGCTATTGTAATTCGGCATTTTGACCTGGAAAACCTTCAAACTGGATTTAGATGTCTTCACCAAAGTTGTAGATATATCTCTTATCTTCAAATTGGTTCAAGAATCATCTTAATCCGATCATTGTAGCTCAAGTTATAGCCGAAATACGAAAATGTGTCAAAACTGTCAAAATACACAAAATCCAAGTAAAAAATGATAAAAACCTCATTTAATCACTTAAAAGCATTTTTCACCAATTATAGCCAAAATGATTCATATTCTACCAATAATATAACTAAAGTGACTAAAAATAATATAAAATATCATACAATTATTACGTAAATTAGTCACTTATCAGACATACCCTAGAGCCTCGCGTTGGTTCTCGATCCCTCCCCTCCAAACGAGCACTAGCATACGTGCATACGCTTTAATATTTATCCCTCCTTTATTTTTCTTTTAGTGGCTTGTCACGCCACTCCACCCTATTAGGATTTTAGGCGACCCACTTGGACGTGTGATCGCGACACGACGTGTGCGTAGCACGATCCGAGGGGTCACTCAATCTTTCGCTTTAAGCTTTGGGTTAATAGCCTTTAGCTTTTGGTTGAAGGTTGAGGATTTTTGATAGATTCTCTCAGGCATGTAGCCGTGACACGACGTGTGCGTAGCAATGTCTGGGAAATCGCTCGAGCCACCGACAAAGAACCTTGGGATTGATGACCCTTGGTTTCCAAGTCTGAAGGCTCGGGGACTTAAAACCTATCGAGTCTAGATGCATTAGTGAGCCCCAGCCTCATGCATCCATGATAGTTTGCCTAGGGTAGAGTCGGCCTTATCCTGAGCTAGGGACACTATTCACGAGGGGAGGGATCCAACCCCTTTTTCCCTTTTATTGCTTTGTATTGATTGCTTTATCTCGTTGCTACAATGTGTTATGTGTATTTATCTGGCTGAACTAACTTTTCTTGGTTTTGTGTCCCCATTGCATTCACAAACCCTAGCAAATAAGAGTTCTGGCATGACTTTCTTTTAGAACCTATCCTCGTAGATAGGTTATTGCACGTTTAAAGATTTTGGGATATTGCATTCATAGATTAATAATTGCATAGCATTCTAAGCCTACCTTGGCGTATAAAAGGTCCTTTTAGATCATGATTTCATTTCAAATTGCATGTTTTACTGCTTTAATAAAATGGCATCATGCATAAACCCTAGAAAGGGAATGCCATTTAGGTGATCCCGTGCTAGGAATAAACCGCCTTATGTCTCAGATACTTAATCCAAGGAAACTTGCACGTTTACATTTTGTACCATCCGAAGGGGGAGTGCACGAGGTAAGGTAGGATCCGATCATTTCCGAGAGCGATCTTTGGAATATGAGCATCTAATAATCACTTTTTGGCCATTTTATCAAATTGGTAAAAATCCCTTGCAAAAGGGACATTAATTGGAACAAATTCACCAATATTTCCTCACTGATGAGACGATAAATAAATTGAGGCCAAGATTTGATTTTAGAAGGCTCATAGACTAATGCATCGCAATAAGCCGTCAATTCCATTCAGTCCATTGGATCATTTTATTCATCAATTTCATCCAATCCAATTTATCAATTTGTTCATTTTTAGGGCAACCTAGTCGATTTTGAATTCATTTGACTAGTTTACCCATTTTAGGGCAATCTAGTCGATTTTTGAATAAGATCACCAATTTCGTTCAATTCATTTGATTAGTTTACCCATTCTTAGGTCAACTCAATCAATTTTGAATAAATTCAAATCATCAGATTCATTCAATTTCATTTAACCAATTTACCCTTTTTTGGGGTGGTTTAGTCAATTTTCCGATCCATTTGACCAGTTTACCCATTTTTAGGGTAATTCGGTCGATTTTGAATAAATCATCATTTCACTCGAACCGTTTGATCAATTGATTTCATTCAAGTTTAATTCATTTTTAGGGTTATCCATTCAATTTTCAAAAAATAATCAAATTTCATCCAATGCATTTGACCATTTTACCCCTTTTGGCACATCATGCGTCGATCAAAGCAAGCCATCCATTCGGACTTTGTCCTTATTTTTAGGACAAACGTCTCTTGTCACGCCAAATTGGCCAAATTTTTTCAAATCATTTTTCACTCAATCAATTGATCGGATTAATCAGGTATTGTATGATGCCTACCCTAGAGGATTGCATTTTCATACTAGGCCTACCCTTGGCACAAAAAGGGCTCCCCCATAGGACATGCATGCCGATTTTATAATCTTGATTACTAACTCAGGGTATTTTTCTTTTGTTTTTCCCCCTTCCCCCTGTATTCATAAGAATATTTCAATAAGGTGAAAATATCTTTCTATATCTGATAACAATTTTAATCTGATAAAGTTTGAAAATTACTTGATTCTCGGGCAGGCCCTACAATGTGAATTTGAAAATTCATCTGCAAGCGCTCGTGTAAAACATTTAAGAGATTTCATTGCTCAAAGGAAAAGGGGGCTATTAAGAGAGAAAAGTGTGTATACACGTGTAAAGGAGTTCTTTAGAATTTTCCTCATATGTATTGCTTTTAAAATTTTTCAAACATTGGCAATAATGAAGCTTTTGTTCAGACAATTATTTGTTTTGTATAATATTCGTGTATATTTCATTCTTTATTGAGCTCATTAAGAAAAATTTCATGATGAATTTTAAGAAATAAGACCAAATTGAGAGTTTTTTCAACCTCCAGCCTGAAAATTCGCAAGTGTATGCTTTCTAAAATCCTTGTGTACACTAGATTGGTGATCCGAGCTACACAATAAGAGTGCTCAAAATTAAAAGAGGTCACTCAGAAAGTCCATGAGATACCTTTCTCCTTCACTTAACCCTAAAATAAAATCAGTCACATTGATTGATAAATTGCAAATTGGGGCAACTTTGGCTTGAAAATGTCCGCGGTGTCTAATCTGATTCAATCACATCTAAGTGAAAGCAAAAATGTGCATTATTCTTGTTTGTTTTGGAAATTTGGAATGATACTTCGAGCATTCTTTTCTCTACCTATACACATTTCATCATTTGCTCTCCCATTTGAGCCTTTAAAAGAATAATTTCGTTTCAAATAAGAGCCCTAATGATCACTACCCTATATTGAAAAATTTTCAAATATCAAAAAAGGGAATGGATTTTCAATGAGCATTTCGTTACTTTGGTTGTCATGAGGTGTAAGAATGATGCTTTGGCCGTCGTTTCTACAACCTAAACACTGATTACCCCTTGCATCCTCATTTGAGCCAAAATAGGTGGTTCTTTTCAAAGCATCTATGATCGCACCCCACATTGGGGAGGCAGATTGGAGGATTTTCCAAAAAGGGGAAAGGCAAAAAATGCCAAAATTAAAAGAAGGAGGGAACCGCGAATTGGGAAAATTTGATGGTTTCCAATTTTGATAAAAAGAAGAAAAGGAAGAGTTTTGTCCGCACGGACCGCCTATGTTTCACAAATATGGATGAACAAGGGTCTTCTTCAGTCAGTTAATTCAGATACATGCCAGAAATTTCGCATTAATGAAAGTTTCCTTTCAGAGTCAATGTAAGGAACGGAATACAAGTCAGGCCATCTTCTTTTCCAATCAAACATTCTATCCCTAGTTATCCCTTTTGAGCTTTCAGAATAAAATACTTCATTTGGCAACCCCTGAGAATCGCAAACCCCACACTGGGGCAAGTTTGAGTTGAAAAGAAAAATTTCAAGAAGTAAAAAGTGACAATGCAACAAAATCAAAAGGAAAAGAGAAAAGAGAACCTCAGTTCAAAAAATAAACTGGGGCAAATTTTGTGAAAAGTTCAAAAGAATGGCAAAAGGCCGAAAAATCAAAAGAAGAAAGAAAAATGAAAGAAAAAGCCTCAGTTGAGCATAAACTGGGGCAAATTCTGATTTAACCCTAAAATAGGGTTGACGCAACAATGCGATCTCAGATTTTTCAAACCGCTTTTGAAATCCGCTTTCGAGCCTTAACTTTTCTAAGCACCCCACCTGACCCCATTACAAAAGCCGAAAGTCCTGACTTCTGTTCTTTGCAATGGCCCGGTCAAGAAAATTTCTGATGCCAAAAATTTTAGTTGTATTTCTGAATTAGTTGGGTATGGGGTTGACACTACTCATCATGTGAAAACCTACCAAGTTGAGGAAAAGGGAAAAGAGGCAAAAAGCAAAGCAAGAAAAGAAAAGTACAAAAAGATTCAATGCTGAAATCTCTGTGGAGTGATCATAAAAGTCAAACAAAGTCTGAGATCTTTGAGTTCAAATAGGGGCAATTTTGGGAAAATGCGATCTTCGGTGCAATGTCCTTAAAAGACTTATTCTTTAGCTATCGTTTTCAAGCCACATTACAAGCCCATAAAAGTCCATCGTTGACTTATTCCTTCATGACAACTCAAAACAAAGGTCATGCTTCTAAGGAGTCCATCAGTCATTCATGATCATAAGGCTATGACCAGTTTTCACATGTTTAGCTATCGTTTCCATCCATATTGTTGCAAGCCTATAAAGCTTATATGTGGACTATGTTTTCTTAAAAAATAAGGGTGACAAACTCTTTGCTTTCACTAAGATGTGATGTTGAATGGATTACAATTTTGGGCACAAGAACCAGACAAATCTTGACTTCTCATTTCCCTTAACCCCTCTCAAAAATCAGAAATAAGATCACTGGATTGCTCCTGAAAAATGAGCCAATAAGAGGTGATGATCCGTTACCTTAAGCACTGATGCTAAAGTGAGGAAGAAATCTTCTGTAATTTGGTGTTAGTTCAAGAAATTCATCATGAAATTTCTGCACGAACTCAACGTTCAAATTTCTTCACGTTGTATATGATTACTTTCTAAGTGTTGGAAAGTGCGATTTCTCTTGGTTCAAATAAATGGGGAACCATCTGAACAAATTTTTTGCAATCAAATGGGCCCATACTGGGGCAAAATTCTTATTTGCAAGACTTCGCAAAATAAGCCCACACTGGGGCAAATTTTTTATAGCTCGTTCGAGGATTTCTTCAAAGAGTCAGGCAAGACTTTCAAATCAATCACGCTACTCTTTCCATGAGTAGTAGTTGCAAAAATAATTCAAGTGCATGTCATACTTTGGCAAGCCCCCCTGTGCAGGTATTCATGATTCAAAATGATGAAAAGCATCCAGTGAGGCGGAAGGCCGATACCGCAAAGAGAAGCAAGAAGAAGGAGGAAAAATGGACCCGACACTGGGGCAAATTATGTTGAAAAAAATTCTCTCGGAAAAATCCGAAAGGAAGGGAAAAATCAGAAAGGTCAAAAATCAAAAATCAAAGTTTAATTTCTTGTTTCTTGGCAAATCAAATTCAATTTCTTGTTCACAACATCACGTTGGGCCTGGACTTCGTGCCGCCAACTTCACTATATCACGTTGGAGCTGGGCAGAACTGGGTTAGGTTCTATCCCGCTGACCGCTTATATCACGTTGGAGCTGGGTTTTATCCCGCCAACCTCGGCAGAACTGGGTTCTATCCCGCTGACCGCTCATATCACATTGGAGCTGGGTTTTATCCCGCCAACCTCGGAAGAACTGGGTTCTATCCCGCTGACCGCTCATATCACGTTGGAACTGGGTTTTATCCCGCCAACCTCGGCAGAACTGGGTTCTATCCCGCTGACCGCTCATATCACGTTGGAGCTGGGTTTTATCCCGCCAACCTCGGCAGAACTGGGTTCTATCCCGCTGACCGCTCATATCACGTTGGAACTGGGTTTTATCCCGTCAACCTCGGAAGAACTGGGTTCTATCCCGCTAACCGTTTACATCGCTACTGGAGCGTGGGTTTGTCCCGCCAGTAAGCATTTCATTTTTCAGCCACTGGAGCATGGGTTAGTCCCGCCAGTGAGCATTTCATTTTCATCGCCACTGGAGCGTGAGGTTAGTCCCGCCAGTGTGCACAGTCACTGGAGCGTGAGGTGAGTCTCGCCAGTGAGCATTTCATTTTGTACCGCCACTAGCCGTTGGGTCAGTACCACTAGTGCGCCTTTCATTTTACCCTGCCGCTAGCCGTGGGTCAGTCCGACTAGCGTGCATTCCATGATTTTCATTTTGTTCGGGCCAGTCCCATGATTTAAAGCTTATTCGGGTCAGTCCCAGGATTTTAAAGCTTATTCGGGTCAGTCCCAGGATTTTAAATTTTATTCGAGTCAGTCCCATGATTTAAAGCTTATTCGGGTCAGTCCCATGATTTAAAGCTTATTCGGGCCAGCCCCAGGATTTTAAAGTTTATTCGGGTCAGTCCCATGATTTAAAGCTTATTCGGGCTAGCCCCAGGATTTTAAAGCTTATTCGGGTCAGTCCCATGATTTTAAAAGTTTGTTCGGGCCAGTTCCATGATTTTAAATTTTATTCGGGTCAGTCCCATGATTTTAAATCTCTTATTCGGGCCAGTCCCATGATTCTAAATTTTATTCGGGTCAGTCCCATGATTTTCAATTTTGTTCGGGCCAGTCCCATGATTTTAAGTTTGTTCGGGCCAGTCCCATGATTTTAAATTTTATTCGGGTCAGTCCCATGATTTTAAATCTCTTATTCGGGCCAGTCCCATGATTCTAAATTTTATTCGGGTCAGTCCCATGATTTTCAATTTTGTTCGGGTCAGTCCCATGATTTTAAATTCCTGTTCGGGTCTATCCCATTTACATTTCTGTCCGGGTCAGTCCCATTTACATTTCTGTCCGGGTCTATCCCATTTACATTTCTGTCCGGGTCAGTCCCATTTACATTTTCTGTCCGGGTCTATCCCATTTACATTTTTATCCGGGTCTATCCCGTTTACATTTCTGTCCGGGTCTATCCCGTTTACATTTCTGTTCGGGCCAGTCCCATGATTAAAATTCCTTGTTTAGGTCAGTCCTCCGAATAGTGGCAACCGAATAACACAGGTAAGTATTTGGTGTCTACTTCTTTGTCTCAAGTTTTTCCAAAACTCGGACAAAGAGGGGCAAACTGTAGACACCAAAATTTTATTGCAATTTCTTTCACTATTTTGTAATGTCAGTTTTATTCACTTTTAATTTTTACTTTTTTAGTTTATTTTTATTTTTGGAGTTTTAGCATAGAATTTCGAAAAAAAAAAGAGGAAAAAAGAGAAAAATGATGAAAAATGAAAAATGATGGAAAAATTGTAATTTTACTGTTTATTATTTCCAGTTTATCCGATGTTAGTTAAATAGTTTTTTAATTTCATTATCATTTTTGTTAAATTATTTTAAAAAAAAGGAAAAAAAGAAAAAAAGAAGAAAGAAAATTAGCATTTCATTTGTGTCTTAATTAGCATTTCTTCATTTATTTTTATATTAAGTAATTAGTTATCTATATTAATTAAAAAAAAAAGGAAAAAAAGAGAGCAAGTCTCGCGGCACGCACGCTGCATTTTTTTGCAGTTTGCAAAGGACAGCCACGGATGCCCTTTGGAAGGCTAGATGTGAAGGCAAGGGTAAGCTTTCATCCTCACCATTCGGGTGAGGGTTTAGAAGGTTGGTGAGTGGATATAAAAGAGAAAAAAGCAGCAGCCGCAAGGTTTTTAGGGGGAAGGGGTTTCAAGGCAAAACAAAACGGAGAGAGAGCTAAGAGAGGGAGTTAACGGCGGAGAAAAGCCAGAAAAAACTGAGAGAAGGCAGTGGCGGCTGAGTTAGGGACCAAGAGCAAAAGGGAAAAATAGAAAGCCATGACGGCTGGGAGGGATGACGGCGAGGTTCTGAAATAGAAAAGGAGAGTTTTTGACGGCTGATGAAAAGAAAACAAAGTGACGACAAAAGAAAATCTGGTGGAAGAGGGAACCGAGAGAACGGGCTGAGGGAAGAATCTGGATGGCAGCTGGAGTTAGAAAGCTAGGGTGGAAAGCGAGAGGGACGGCGGAGTAAGAATCAGGAGATAGAACCAAGCAAAAACCAAAAAATGAGAGAGTCTTTTTTCCAGAAAATCTGTTACAAAGGCTGACTTTCGCGCCAGATTTGGACCCTATTATCTCCTTCCTGGTTGTTTGTTTTGGGCAGATTTTTGTTTCTTCATCAAGTGGGAAGTAAAGGGAGGAAATCTTGTTCAGGAATTGTTCGCAAATAACGTTTGGAAGACCATCAAATCTGGTCACAAAGCAGCGGTTTCACCATTGCTGCAATTTTCTGCAAACGCAAGTTCGTTGCGTTGCTCTCGGAGTCAAGACACATTTCCAGGCGTATTTCACGATCAACTGGTCATGCGAGAGTTATCAGGTAACTCCAGTTTATCTTCTTGCCATTCTAACATAATTTTGCGAAGATCTGAATCCATGACATCAGTTTTCTGGTGTATTCCTTGTGCGTGCATCTATTATTCCCCTTTGAGGTTCCTGATGCTTTGAAGAAATTCATTTCCGTTAACTTAAATGCATTTAAAAGGCTTTAGGATCGTTTTATGTTCAATGTTTAGATGAGTTGGCTAGGAAAATAGTGACTTTCGATGGATCCAATTGCAGTTTTCCGCAAGTGTTTTGTTTCTGTGTTTCCTTTGCCAGTATTATGGTTAAATCTTCTGGAATTGGACGATATTGTTTGGGTGATGTGATTAAAATGGGCTGAAACCATTACAGAGGCTTGTTTAACCAATCAGTGGGTTTTGTTAGAAATTATTCGCATGAGCAGAATTATGTTGAATGAATTTGCAGCAGAAGATTATGAAATTGCAGAAATAGTTCCTTGATGCTTGTGTGGAAAACTTGACAGGGTTTAGGACCTCGTGGTTATGCATGTCTTCTGCCTTTTGTTGTCTCCCTCCTTGTTTCTCCGTGTTTTTCATTTGGCTCAAGTAGCAGATTTCTTGTCTCTGTGAAGCTATATTGATGTTACTCAAGAGTTTTGTTTTACAGATTCTGGTTTGTTTTATCATGAAGCGAAAGAAAATTTTTGTTATTGTCTTCCTTTTCATAATGCAAAACACATGCGAGTATTGGTTGATTAAGTAAACTTCCGTAGATAAACTCATCATAAAATTAAACCCAACATTCAAGAACCTGGTAGAGGCAATAAAAGATGAGTTTCCTGTCTTTGCCAAATCTGGAGGAGGGGGGTTTTGATGGACAAATCCATAAACTTGTTTGAGTTGTTCCACGAGCATGCCTCGGTTTTTCTTTTTAGGAAAGTTGCAGAAGAGATGTTGGTTTGAAATTGCAGAATATAAGCTTCGTAGCCTTTGCATGGATTGCATGAAAAATCTTCTAAAAATTGCACTTTGACCCCTTGGCTTCTAACTCATGCTACTAGGACCCAATCAATTGAATAATTTCCTCAATTTGGTCCTTGGCAGTTTTAATTCTACAACTTCATTGCTTGTTTGTTTTAATTAATTACTATGCTTTGTTTCAATTGCACTTAATTCATGACTTTAGGGGCTTTATGACCAAGTGAGCTTGTGTTTGCCTATTTTCTTTAATTTTCCCAAATAAATTGGTACCTTGACCATTTCTTTTATTTTGGAGGATAAATAAGTGATTTCACTCCATTTAGGGCATCAACTCAAGGGAGGTATATCTTCTTTTATCTTTTTTGTCTCTACCCTATGTGATCCAACGTGCTAAATGAGAATTGCATGTCTACTTGGCTTTCCTTGCTTTTCCTTAATTCATTTCATTTATTTCATTTTCCTTTTACTTTTTATTTAAGTTATTCTTTATGGGGTATGTGTACACCTCTTGGCTTGTAATAGATAGGGTTTGGAGAGCATTTTTGTCCATTTTTCCCCTTCCCCTTTTTGTTTTAGTTAGCAAATGTAATAGGTTCATTAGCTTGATTGCTTGCCTTTGTTGCTACGTGTTAATTTGCTTTATTAGGCTCTTCCATCTAGTCGAGCATGCTAAGTGTTATGTGCTATGTGTTTATATGTGATTTGCATGTCTACTTGCTTTCTATAGTCGTAGATGAATATGATGGATGAATGCACGTCACCACACTAGTCCAACGCTAGTAGTGGCCCCTTTTCCCGTCACCGCACTAGTCCAACGCTAGTTGTGGTTCTTTGTTCCGTTTCCACTAGTCCAATGCTAGTAGGAATTCATAGAAAGGGCTAGTCCAATGCTAGACCCTTAGGGATTTCCCTCGCTAGTTCATACTTGCATGTTTCACTACATTTCATGCATTTTTAGTTTTCTAAGCATTTGGCATGCTCCTCCAACCCTTTCCCCTTCATTTTAGGCTTTTGCATTTTCATGCTAGTTGTAGGGTCCATTTGTTTGAGGGTCCCCTTTCGATATGGGAAACGAGCGAGTGTGGCTACAAAATAGCCTTAGCACGCTAGTTCTTCCTTCTAATCAAAGGGAAAACTAAAGTCGCAAAGTTAGGAGTCATTCCCGTACCCGACTTGACGCATTCCTCTAGGTTCATACATTCTCATTCTTATTTCACTTTCTCACTCTTTTGTTCACATTTTCTCACTACTCATGTCCTTCTCAATGCAAATGCTATGCTCACCCATTTTTCTTCTTTTATCACTTATTTTCTACCTCACAAATTGCACCCAATTGCACTTATATGTATCTACTATTTTATTTTCATCCACTAGCACACAAACACTTTTTATTTTCCCAATTTGCACACATGCACTTGTCCTACATTCACACATGCACGTTTTTCTTACATTTTCACACTTGCACTCATATTTGATTCTTCATTTGCATCATTCGCGACCTCTATGAGGACTTTCTTATTGGCCACCACAACTCATGTGGTTGGGACCAAAAAGCCTCGTGAGAGACATTTTAGATTTAGGATTGCATTTCTTTTTTCATATCCATTAGTCATATCTGACATGCAATGCATACTTTGGGTAGAAAAACTAAGAAAAGAAGGGCTAAGTAACGCAACTAGCTTTTGCTAGGGTAAGGGAGTGTCTTAGGCTTTGCCTTTGCCTTCTCCCTTATCAAATGTGACCCCTGATCCCTCACTTTGGTTACGTAGACCCAAAAGTTCTATAAAAAGGGTTTGTTTGCTTTTCTTTCCAAAAAAAATCACTTTTTGGGTGACTTGGTACACCCTAACTCTATACCAAGTGGTGACTCCATTTTTCATTCAAAAACCCTTTTTGAACTTCGTTTGGCCAAATCGTCGCATTTTTAAGTCCCATGGCCTTTTATTTTCATTTACACACGTTCACATCTTCCACACTACTCACATACACGACCACCACATCGAAAAGTGGGGCGCGACATGGGTGACCAATAGGTTTCATGACTACCGATTGGTCTTATTACATACATGGGTCAATCGACTGGATTCTATATCGAACTACCATGACCTTGTCAATAGACCAGATTCTATACCAGACTACCATGACCATTAGACAGGACTATAACCCCGACCATCTATTCCATAATTGTTTTGAGTTTTATTTGACATAAATTCATTTCACACATCCCGTGCATAGCTCTTTGATTTCATAAGAGATACCACTCATTTGGTATATAATAACATATCAAAATACTTCAAATAAGTCACATGGTCCATATTTGTATACCAAAAATAGAACTTGCATAAATATTCAAGTAAATCATTTAATCAAATACATTTCAAGTTAACACATCAAACTATGATTAACAATAAAAATTTCATTTTGAACTTTTGAAATCTCAAAATGTTAAGTACCACTTACCTTTATCTGGTTGCTTAAGTGGGGTTACCTTAGATCTTTTAAACTTGTGTCATACCTATCAAATGCATAGATTTCCTAATTAGTTGATATTTCTTATAGATGCATAAATATACAAACTCTAAATAAGTCTAAAATTCATGTCTAGACCATTATACGAACCTTAGCAATGTTTTCCGAAATTGGACAGTTTCTATTTTTGTAAAGTTACCTAAATTGAAAAGTTTCTATTTTTGTAGAGTAGTAGTAGTAGTACTAGAGTAACTTAAAGTCTCAAAAATTGGAAAGTTTCCATTTGTAGTAGTAGTAGTAGTTTAGGACTCTAAATTACCCTAACTTATCTCTTCCTTAAAACCCCAATTTACCCTTTAACCAACTCTACAAATATATATATTTTATTTTTATTCGTAGAAAATTTATCACTTAATTAATGAGACAAAGAAAAAATGGATTTTACATTCTTTCCCCCTTACAAAAAGTTTCATCCTTGAAACTTATGTACCTTGATAAAAAAAATAAGAATATTTATTCCACATGTCTTCATCTAACTCCTATGTTGCCTCTCGCAGTATATGGTTCGTCCATTGAACCTTCACGTAGGGTATGATCATTCTCCTTAGAACTTGATCCTTCCAATCTATTATTTTCAAAGGAATTTCCTCCACTGACAAGTTCTCCCTCATCTCGATAGGTTGATTCTCCAAAATATGGCTCAGATCCGCTACATACTTCCTTAGTTAAGAGACATGAAAAACATTATGTATCCTCCATAGAACAGGTGGAAGGGCCAGTCAATATGCTAGAGGTCCAACTCTCTCCAATATTTCATAAGGTCCCATATACCTTGGATTTAACTTACCACTTCTTCCAAACCTCATCCCTCCCTTGGTAGGGGATACCGTCAAATATACGATCTCTCCTTGTTGAAATTCTAAAGGTCTCTTCTTTAAATCTACCCAACTCTTATTTCGATTTTGAGCTACCTTTAGTCTTTCTCGAATATTCTTAATCTTCTCCAAGGTTCTTTCCACTAAATCGGGGCCAATGATCAGTTTCTCACCTACTTCATCCTAATATCAAGGAGTTCTACACTTTCGCCCATACAACGTCTCAAACGATACCATACCTATCTCGCTATGATAGCTATTGTTATACGAGAATTTCATTAGTTTATCCCAACTATCCGAGAAGTCTAGAGTACAAGTTCTCAGCATGTCCACCAGTGTCTGTATGGTCCTTTCCAACTGTCCATCCATTTGAGGATGGAAGGCGGTACTTACTCTCAGATCAGGCCCCATAACCTTTTGGTAAGTCGACCAAAATCTAGACGTGAATTTAGAGTCCCTATCTGACACAATATTCACTGGGACACCATGAAGATACACGATTTCCTCCGTATACATCTCTACTAACATCTCCATTGTCACTCAATTCGATATTGATAAGAAGCGGGCAGACTTGGTTAGACGGTCAACTATAACCCAGATGACATTATTGTTCCTAATTGTTCGAGGCAAACTTACCACGAAATCCATGGTCACATGTTCTCATTTCCATTGGAAAATTTCTAGGGGTTGGAATAAGCCGGCAGCTCTTTGGTGCTCGGCCTTTACTTGTTGGCATACCAAACATTTAATCACATATTCTACTATTTCTGGTTTCATACCATTCTATCAATAATTTCTTTTCAAGTCTCGATACATTTTAGTCCCACCGGGATGAATTGAGAATCTTGAATTGTATGCCTCTTTTAATAATTCCTGTTTCAATCCTTCATCTCTTGGTGTAGACAAAGAAAATTTATTTAATTTTATTTAGTCAAGATTAAATAAATTGAATTAATCTTAATTAAATTAAATTAAATTGCAGAAGTCCATTATGTTTTGGACCATCAAATTGGGCCAATATTATATGGGTTATTAAATCAAATTAAACTTATAATGCCCATTTAAGTTGGGGTGAATTAATTGATTTATTAGTTCACCATGAACTCTTTGGGTTGGCCCACTATTTAAGCCCAAATTAAATGGATTTCTTGAGGCACAAGTTACCCAAAATGCAGGGAGGTTCTAAGGATTTTTCTTGGAGATTTAACCTACATATTTTGGCTATAAATAAAGGTCTTTCCTCAAGGCAAAGAGATAGAAAAATTTCCTAAATTTCGGAGAAACTCTGTCTAATTCTCTCAAGAGCTTTCTCTCTCAAATTTACGTCCAAATCAAGTCGAACAAATCCTCCTGCTATCGGTGTTGAAGACTTAAGGTCCCAAGTATTTGACGCCGTCATCAAATCAATCATTTTCTACGCCAAAGTTGTAGGAAATGTCCTTTCGATTGAAGAACAAGCCTTTTTGGCCCTTCAATTGAAGTCATTCGAAGAGAAGAATCACGGGATTAATTTCTTTGGTTCAAGAATTTTCAGAGATTGTAACCTACTTGTTGTTTGATTTAATAAATTCGATATTTGTGCAAGTTTTCTTGTCTTTTATTTCAGGCAACGAAATTTATGCATACAAATTTCTGGTATGCCCAGTGGGACCATCTCTGCCTCTTATCCATTTTCTTCCAACAACTTACCAGTTTCAAAATTCAATGGAGTTCAAGAAAGTGAACTTTTCTCTTGAAAGCTTAGTTGCCGATGCCTCAACAACTCAAGAAATGTTGTATACTGCACCTCTGACAAGAAGCAAAGCCAAGAAGTTAGCAGAGAAGGCTAAGGCGAATGTTACAACTGAAGAAACAAACCTCGAGGTGCTTCCCAACAAGAAAGGAGTCCATGATGGATCTATCGATAGCTCAAGTGGTTCGGCTGCCTCTGTGGTGATGCCCGTTATGATGACCAACACCATGACTATGGAAGATCAAATTTTGAATCTAGCCAAAATTGTCAAAGGGCTAGTAGTGCATGCGCAAGGTCAAGATGCAAAATAGTCAAACTAATGGCTATAGTGAAAAATATAAGCAAAAATAGCCTTAGTATGTCCAAACAGAAAGCCAAAGTGCAAGATGAATGTGACTCATCATCAAGGGAGAATGAAAAAGAGGATACCAAGCCACAAACAATGAAGGAGTTTTCAATCTTCCCCGATGGCACCATTCACGTTGGTAATTTGAAAGAGTTTATCGAAGGTACAATCAAGGACAAGATTGGTGGAAGTACCAAGTTATATAGTGGTTACTCCAAACCTTACACTGCTAGAGTGAAAAATTTGAAGATGCCTGCAGGATATCAACCTCCAAAATTTCAACAATTTGATGGCAAGGGTAACCTTAAACAATATATTACACATTTCGTGGAAACCTATAACAATGCTGGCACTGATGGTGACTTGCTCGTTAAGCAATTTGTTCGCTCATTGAAGGGTAATGCATTTGATTGGTATACAGATCTGAAGTCTGGAACCATTGATAGTTGGAAGCAGTTAGAGTATGAATTTCTTAGTCGCTTCTATAGCACAAAGAGAACTGTCAGCATGACTGAACTCTCTAATACACGTCAATGGAAAAATGAACCTGTCATTGATTTTATCGATCGCTGGAGGAATTTGAGCTTAAATTGCAAATATCGAATTTCTGAATCTTCTGCGATCGAGATGTGTATTCAAGGTATGCACTGGGGACTCAGATACATCTTGCAAGGTGTGCAACCAGAAACATTTGATGAACTATCCACAAAAGCCCACAAGTTGAAAATTAATCTTGATGGACAAGAACCGCCAGTTTCTGACCTTCACAAGGCCAAGGATAGGCAAGAAGTGAAGAAAGAGGGCAAGCTACCAACCAAAAATGAAAAGAAGGAAGTTATGGCCACAAGTATAACACATTTTAACATTGTTCCCAAAACTGCCAGGAGAGAAGACAGGAAGGTCAATGCACATCAAGAGCAAGGAAAGAGGAAACCGACTCTCAAGGAGATGCAAGATAAGGAATACCCTTTCCTTGATTCTGATGTCCCAGGTATGTTTGACGATCTGTTGAGTATAAATTTGATCACGCTTCCTGATATGAAGCGACCTGACGAGGCCAGGAACACTGATGATCCAAATTATTATAAGTATTACCGCTTGGTTGGGCATCCCATTCAAAAATGCTTTGTCTTCAAAGATAAAGTAATGGAATTGGCGAGACAAGAAAAATTCTTCTTGAAGAAGACAAGGCTAGCGTGAACCAAACGTCCATTGATTCCTTGCAGTCCATGGAGGTCAAAAAGATTGCCAAGGAAGTTGAAAAGATCACCGTACCTGTATTGCCAACAATTCAATTTGGATCATTCGATCCCATAGAAATCAAATAAGAAGTTGCTCCTTCAACTCTTCAAGAACATGTATATGAAGATAAGAAGGCGTTACAGCTTGATATGGATGATGAATGATGGACTCTAGTCACGCGAAGAAGGAGGCAAAAATTTTGTCCATCTAATAAGGCGAACAAGGCCTTAACAAGAAGTGTGGTAGTCTGGAAGGAAAAAGAAAAGGACATAAAGAAAAATAATGGCTATTCTAAATTTCAAGGAAGTCGAGTCTTCAAGCAAAAGGCGCGAACTCCTGTCACTCTAAAAGAATTCATGCCAAAAGAATTCTTTGATGTTGATGTGGTCGCAAGTCACACAACGCGAGTAGATCATATCAAAAAACAAAAAGATGATACTCGCGAATCTCTCTGTAAGATAGCCCGTGTGCCTACCGGCAATGAAGAAGGTCGTGTGCCTATCGGCAATGAAAAGGTGAACGTCATAAGTACCACTTTTACTAGTGAAGACTTGTTACTTGTGTCAGCACCGCATAACCGCCCTTTGTTTGTGACTGGTTATGCAAAGGAGCAACAAGTGAATAGAATTTTGATAGATGGAGGTTCCGCACTCAATATTCTTCCTTTAAAAACTCTGAAAGTATTTGGCATCCCTGTTGATAAACTCTCCAATAGCTGACTGATGATTCAAAGCTTCAATCAAGGAGGGCAAAGAGCTTTTGGATCACTAAGTTTGGAGATAGTTATTGATGACATGTCGTCCAAAGCACTGTTGTACGTGATAGATGCTAAAACCACATACAATGTACTATTGGGAAGGCCCTGGATTCATGAAAATGGAGTTGTACCTTCAACTCTTCATCAATGTTTCAAATATTGCCGAAATGGGATGGCAAGAAGTGTGAAAATCGATGATAATCCCTTCACTGAAGCAAAAGCATATATCGCGAATGCCAAATTTTATATCAAAAGGTACAACATGAGGGATGAGTCTGAGCAACCTCTATCCGTGGTTAAAACCCAGAACCCCGAATTTTCAAGTGCAAAAGGGGAGAAAGTGATAATTTTGAAATAAAAAAAGGAAGTTCATGAAGAAACTGATGTTTCATTACCAAATAATGAATCAGTTGTCTTTTGCTGGCCTCCCAAGTCAAGAATGGAACTGGGACAGTCACCTGCAATTCAGCATGAAGTTCTGAAAGATTTGACTCTTCCTGTGACTCATCTTGACACAAAGAATGTGTCATTCCCTCCACTTAAAAGGTCTAATCTTTTAAGTAAAGAACCTGAAATTGAACAAGACACCATACCAAAGTCAAGAACCAGAAAAGGTTTTGATCCGATTGCTTATAAGCTTCTAGCTAAGGCTGGATATGATTTCAAAAAATCTGCGGTGTTAAACGTTTCACCCTCTCAATCTACTAGTGACATGATTCATGGGTTGAATCCTACCCAAAAGATGTTGAAGGAAAAAGAATATGCCGTTGAAAATTTCAAATTTGGTCTTGGCTATTCCGTCCCTACACCAATCCGCATCAAGATCAATAGAGTTAGTAGCTAATATATTGTTGTGGAAGATGAGCCTTCTCAAATAGCTGATAAATTTCAAACTTTTCACGAAACGGAGAATAAAACTTCACAGGTATCTGTTTTTAAGAGGTTAGGACCGCAAAGAAAACAAAAGCCTCAAAACTCTCATAAGAGTAAAGGGAAAATGGCAAAGTTATTGCAAAATCTTGAAGAACCTTCTGATTGTTCTCATAGATTTGGTAGCATCATTCCTTCAAGAATGAAAAGATGCACAGATCTTGTAATAAAATGTGAGACTGAGTTGAAGGTCAGGGAGCATACCGTGGTGTACACAAGACCAAAAGAGGATGATGAAGAGAGTGTTGCTTCATGCAATCATATAACTATAATTGACGGTGACTCTCCTGAAGAAGAAGAAGATGCTGAAAACGCTCCACCTGAATTGGAAGAAGGTGTTAAGGCCACTATAGATGATCTAAAGGAGATCAATCTTGGTACTTCAGAGGACCCGTATCCAATATATGTAAGTGCTACTCTGAGTCCTGACAAAGAGAAAGCATATGTTGACCTCTTGTAAGAGTATCGAGATGTTTTTACCTGGACTTATAAAGAAATATTGGGTCTAGATCCAAAAGTGGTCGTCCACCATTTGGCTATAAAGAAGGGAGTTCGACCTGTAAAAACAAGTACAACGGCGATTTAGACCCGATTTGATCCCTTTGATTGAAATTGAAGTCAATAAACTCATTGAAATTGGGTTTATTCGTGAGGTTAAATATCCCACATGGATTTCGAGTACCATACATATGCGTAAGAAGAATGGGCAAATTCGCATCTGCGTCGATTTTAGGGATCTTAACAATGCTTGTCCCAAAGATGATTTTCCTTTACCTATTGCTGAACTCATGATTGATGCAACTACTGGGCATGAAGTTCTGTCATTTATGGATGGCTCTTCTGGATATAATCAAATTTGACTGGCACTTGAGGATGAGGAGCTCACTGCATTCCGTACTCCTAAAGGTATTTATTGCTATAAAGTAATGCCCTTTGGTCTCAAAAATATAGGAGTCACATATCAAAGAGTGATGCAAAATATCTTTGACGACATACTGCATAAAAATATCGAGTGTTATGTGGATGATTTAGTTGTTAAATCAAAGAACAGAAGTAATCACTTGGAGGATTTGAGACAAGTTTTTGATCGATTGAGAAGGTATCAACTCAAAATGAACCCTCTCAAATGTGCATTTGGAGTCACGTCGGAAAAATTTCTTGGATTTGTGGTTCGCCATCGAGGTATTTGATCGGGCCAAAATGATGCTATATTGAAGATGCCTGAACCCCATGACATTCATGAATTGAAAAGTCTTCAGGGGCAATTAGCTTATCTGCGGAGATTTATCTCAATTTTAGCAGGAAAGTGTCAATCATTTAGTCGTCTTATGAAGAAAGATGTACCATTTCAATGGGATGAGGCATATAGTAATGCATTCAGCAACATTAAATCTTATCTTATGAAAGCACCTGTTTTGGCTGCACCTATTCATGGAAAGCCGTTACTTCTTTATATTGCTGCCCAGGAACGCTCAGTGGAAGCATTACTTGCACAAGAAAATAATGAAGGAAAAGAGGTTACTCTTTATTATTTAAACAGAATCATGACCCCCAATAAACTAAACTATTCACCAATTGAAAAGTTCTGTTTAGCCCTTATTTTTGCAATACAGAAGTTAAAACGCTACTTTCAAGCACATAGTGTGAGACTCATTTTCAGGGCGAATCTAATAAAATACGTGATGAGCATACCAGTACTATCCGACCGTCTAGTTAGATGGTATCTTCAGCTATAATAATTTGAAATCATTTATGTGCCTCAAAAGGCTGTGAAATGACAAATTCTGGCAGATTTTTTTGCTGATCACCCGATACCTACTGAATGGGAGTTAAATGATGATCTGCCAGATGAGGATGTACTCCTTATTGAGATTCGTCCACCATGAAAGATGTATTTTGATGGTGCAACTCATCGTCATGGAGCTGGGCGGGTATTGTATTCATAACTCCTGATGGAGGGATATTGTTATATTCTTTTACTCTAAACCAACATTGTTCAAACAATGTTGCTGAGTATCAAGCTCTTATACTCGGATTTGAAATAGCTGTCGACATGAAACAGTTGAAATTTCAAATTTATGGTGACTCTCAATTAGTGGTTAACCAACTCTTGGGAAGTTATGAGGTCAAAAAGTTCGAATTAATTCTGTATCACAAATATGCAAGGCGACTCATAAGTCCGCTTGGGGGTGCAAGTATTAAGCATGTTCCTAGAAGAGAAAATAAGCAAGCTGACGCATTAGTTGTGCTAGTCTCTTCACTTACCATGTCGAATCATGAGATACAAGTTCGTGTATGCCAAAAGTAGGTGGTTCTATCACTAGTTGATGATGAGGGTATTGAAGGAGGCGATGCTCATGTGGTCTCAACTTATAAAATTAACAAAGAAGATTGGAGATAACCCCTCGTCGATTATCTCAAGTATCAAAAATTACCTGAGGAGCAATGTAGGAGAACTGACATCCATCGTCGTGCCCCTCGTTTTATCTTGTACAAAGATACACTGTACCGAAAATCATTTAAAGGTGTACTGTTGCACTGTCTGAGCGAAAATGAGGCATATCGGGCAATGCATGAGGCACATTCTGGAATATGTGAAACTCATCAATCCGGTCCCAAGTTACATTTTCGAATTAAAAGGATGGACTACTATTGGCCTACTATGGTCAAAGATTGCATAGAATATGCTCAAAGATGTCAAGATTGTCAATTTCATGCAAATTACATCCATCAACCACCTGAGCCATTACACTCGACCGTTGCTTCTTGGCCTTTTGATGCTTGGGGCCTTGATGTTGTGAGACCATTACCAAAGTCGCACTACAAGAAAATTGGTCATCAGTGACAACTTTTCTCTGTGACGAAAAAAAGTTGTCACAAAAGTGGATCCTTTATTGACGACTTTCTAACTCGTCACAAACCTCTAATGGGAGCCAACTCATTTGTGACGACTTTTCTAAGTCGTCACTAGTAAATTCCCGCCAAGATTTAGCAAGAGCGCGGGAGTGTTTAGAACACACAATAGTGACGACATTAAGAACATCATCACTATTGCTTGGCCTATTTACGGACGACTTTTTGTTGTCGTCACTGATCACTAAAAAAAAAAGTTATTAGTGACAACATTTTGTCGTGATGACAATAAGTCGTCACAAAATGAGCTTCTTTAGTCGCGACACCTAAAGTTGTCACAATTGCATCAAAGCAACTAAATGTTTAGTGACGACCCGTTATTTTCGTCACAAACTACACTGCAAGAAATATGGTCATTAGTGACAACATTTTTTAGTGACGATAAAAGTCGTCACAAAACGTAGTTGTTTAGTGACGACAAGGAGAGTTGTCATAATTGCTCAAAGCAACTAAGGCTGCAGTGACGACTTTGAAAAAGTTGTCACTAAAATGATCTATACAGTGACAACTTCTAATATCGTCACTGTCACTCTACCAATTCGGATTTAGTGACAAGAATTAATCGTCACTGTTTAAAATACTTATTTCTAAGTCACTTTCATTAATTCTACTGTGCCACCCTAACTTTTGTGATTTAGCCCCAAATGTTGTAAAAAATTCCATTAATTCCATTATGATACCTTAACTTTTACAATTTAGCCCCATATGTAGTACACCGATTTCTTTAATTCTATTATTACTCCCTAACTTTTGTAATTTAGCCCCATATGTAATTCACCAATTTCATTAATTCTACTATGGCACTCTAACTTTTGCAATTTAACCCCCATATGTAATACACCAATTTTATTATTTCTATTATGGCACCCTAGCTTTTACAATTTAGCCCCTATTTTTTTATTAGGAAATTGCGAATGGTATCTTGATAAACTATGCATAAATATTTTATAATTTTCTCAAACTTAAGTAATAATTTGTTATAAACTCTAAAGATATATCTTTCATTACAATAGTTATAAGGCAGGCAGGTCTTTTTATCAATGGAATAAGAAATTTATGCCAGATTTAACCTTTGTACTACATGCCAAGTAGTATTAGCAAAGGAATAACAAAGTACTACAAAGTAATTAACAAAATAGCCTTCAGGGAGTGTAGTTTATGGGCAAATGAGTATTATCTATTCAAAGTACCAACTTTTTATGGGCATTTTACTCTCAAACATATAATTTATGATAAATTTATAAATGTTTGTAAGTAAAATTCAAAAAGTGTTACACTGATTTCTTACAAAACGAAAACTGGCAGGTTATCTTTTCAACATAAATTAAATTTTTTTTAAAAAAAGAAATGGCCCATAAAGTACCAACTCTTTGTGGGTTTCCTCCATTACATGAACAAATATTCTGCTCTTTATGGGCATTTCACTCTGAATCATTTAATTTATGTTAAATACATAAATGTTTGTAAGTAAAATTCAAAAAGTGTTGCACTAATATTTTTATGAAAGGGAAACTGGTAGGTTTTGTATTTAACATAAATTAAATATGTGAAAGCAAAAAAAAAAGAAATTACCCATAAATCTATGTCTTGCAAATCTATACTAGTAAAATAGTTTCAAACAAAATTAAACATTAAAATAAACTGTAATTTATACACATTAAAATATCTGTAATTTATACACATTTTGCAACTACTACTTTGTGTTTTCTCTGTAATGAATTTTTTAACTATTGAGAACTTAAGTTTTGTCTTGCAAATCTATACTAGTACAATAGTTTTAAACAAAATTAAACATTAAAATAAATGTTTGAAAAAGAACAAAAGTACATTTATCACTTGCAGTAATGTAACAAAATTTTCTCAACCATTATCAATATTTTCACAAAAGTATTAAAAACTAGCAATTGACAATATTAAAAACTAGCAATTTAATTAGTGACGACTTTTCTTGTCATTATAATCTTGAATAAATTAGTGATAACATTATGTCATCACTAAATTTTCTTTGATTTTGACTTAACAATAATGTCTTATTAATAGCATTTGATTATTTTTAATGAAAGTCTGTTATAACCATAGAATTTGACTTTCGTTATTTTCAATTAATGATGTACTTTAGTGCTGCAATTATAAAAAATTGCAGGGCTAAAATATTTGCAAATTATAAAAGTATATTTTCACTTATATGTAATTAACAAATTTTGCCACCTATATTGATGAAAATTTGTGTTTTTGTACTAAAAAATAAAGAATAATACTATAGCAATAAAATCTATGCTTCAAACCAAATTAAAAATAAAAAAAAGCATGATGATTGGTCTCAAATGTTGGGAAAATGATTATTTTTATTGAAACTATGTTATAACCATATAATTTGAGTTTAATTATTTTCAATTACATGATGCTCTTTAGTGCTGCAATTATAAGAAATTAGTATAAAATATTAGCAAATTATAAAAATACATTTTCAATTATATGAAATTAACAAATTTTGCCACCTATGTTGATGAAATTTTTTATTTTTTGCTAAAAAATAAAGAATAATACTATAGCATTAAAATCTATGGTTCAAACCATATTACAAATCCAGAAAAAAACATGATTTTTGGTATCAAATGGAGGGAAAATGAGTGAAGTCAAAATTTTGATCAAATCATAGTGAAAGTGCCGTGCAACAAAAATAATATCCAAAGCAAAGCAAAGACCAAAGCAGCGGAACACATTCTGAAAACAAAAGCAACGGAACACTTGGTCTGAGTTAAAGCAACGGAACACTTGAGCAACACAAACTTTCACCGAGCTGAAACAAACAGAGCTTCCCAAAATAGAGCTTCCGCACGGCATTTATCACTTTCACCCACACAACAAATCCGTTCTCTGGCTTCTCACTAGCATCACCATGGCTGTCCAGCATTAAAGGGCAAGGTTTTCATTGAAAAGGTTCGTTTTTCTCTCTCCTATACATTTTCCCCAATTTTTCCAAATCCTTAATATTCTACAATATTTTTTGCAAATTTCTGCCCAAAATCTTTTAGCAGCTCTTGATTATTAGATGCTATCATAGCTATGTTGTTATTTACTTCATTTTCTCCAATTGCTTTATGGCCCTAATTTTGATAATAGCTTTTGGCATATCCTCTAGTTTTCTTCGTCAACCATATTATCACATCACTAAATGACTTTCTGATCTTAGCCGGTGACCACAATTTCATTTAGCTATGGTTTGTTTTTCAATTTACTTGACCGAGCTCAGGTAGGACATTAGGAACTGTGATGAGTCAATTTCAGGCTAATTGTATGTCAGAATCTGAAGATGGAGGTCACAGCTGGAGCTTTGCAAAGCCTACAGAACTTCCGAACCCAAACTCAGGTTGTTATTGAAATAGCATACCTGTGAATGGACATAGATGATAGATCTTTTTAGATTATGGTGAAAGAATGCAAGTAACTATACATAACATCCCTGTCCCAGGTTGAATGTCTTGCTTTTCTTTTCAGTACATTCCAAAGTAATCGCCACTTTCCTTAATTAGAATATTACCAGATCCCAAAAATGTAATGATCTCCTGTGTTTCCCATTGTCTTTATTAGTTTCAATAACCTACCATAAACTTAAACTCTTTCTCTTGATATAGTATCCTAGCTTCTCCAGTCAAACTCAAACACTAATTAAGTCTGAGGGGAGGTGACTAACCTGTTATAAGAATTTTGTACAACTCAAGGTTATGTACTAGAATACTATCATGAGAACTTAAATTAAGATGAGTATGAAGTTGGGAACTAGCTGATAGAAAGTAGGAATACCTTTTCTATGACATACACGTATTGGTCCATTTATTACACAGTTTGCAGGCATTATGTTTTTATAGATTTGAACCCACACAAGAAGCAGATGTTGCTCCAGGTTTAAATTAATTCCATCTCTTGATTGGGAGTGTGTCACTGTTGGGATCAAGCTACCATGCCAAGCAATTTGCATCATTCTTTAGAAATGTTTGAGAGAGTCGATGAATGCTTGGATTCCTAGGAGAAACTTTGTATATAACTTTTTTTGAAATCAGTTTTCATGGAGAATGGACTCATCTGTTTTACAATGTTGGGAATATGGTGTGATGGAGAGCGGCCTTTTAGCGTGAGGCTCATGTATCACTTCTGTACTGATATGGTATAACCCCATAATATGTGCCCAAAAGATGTATGGTTTCTGGGCTTTCCCTGATGTTAGGAAATTTTGATTGCAGACTAATTTATTCATATATTTTTCCACTATATGCGTTTTTAGCTTTCTAATATCTACTATCAGATTCTTAATGATAGCAATATATGCAGTCAGAATTTCCTTCATCTCTTGTAGGACCTGCTCACTGTTCTTGCAATTGGTATAAAATGGGTTGTTTGGTCTGATGTTCGTTATTTTACTGCTAAAAGGTCATCTTAGGGACGCGATTGGGTTTGAGAAATTTGTACATGGTTGAGCTATCCTGTTTGTGCTACTAGGTAAAGCCTCGTAAGTATGTCATTCTTCAACTACTGCATATCGACCATTTGGTGGTTGAAGTTAGGATTGGTGATTAATTGTGGGTCCAAGTACTGTTTCCTAGTCCTATAATACAAGGATATGAAAAAGATCATTACAACGAGTTAATCAAAAGCCAGGACTGTGATGCTATAATTTGGACAATTTGGATAGAAGTTGTTAAAAAAAAAAGTGATGATATATGTGGACCTTGTGGTGAAAGATTGGTGTCAAATACCTCAATGGATAAATACGCAAGAGTGACCTTTTTAGTACAAGAATCTCTTGCAGGAACTTCTAAAGATGTCATGAAAGCTCAGTTAAGTTGGATGTTGGCTCTTAACAGAGTTCGAAAAAGGGATTCTATAAGCAAATGGATACCTTTTCCACCAGCAAAAGATGCAGCCGGCCAAATCCGATAACAGAGCTGTTGCTTTTGATTTTTCTACTTTTAAATGCTGAGAGCTCAAGTCGATCAACATTTGCAGCATCCCACAAGTTCAGGAACTGATCATGACAAATAGTCGGTAAATTATCATTATCCCAATGGATAACTGACTGGAATTTTGTAGTTTGGGGTGTGGGGAAGGACTTGTCCGGCAGAAACACCCCATTAGCCGACCTTAACAGAGGAAGTTGAATAAAACTTTTTTGATTGTCTGCATTTCACAGTTCTAATGGCATAAACCTGTTGATCATCTTTACAAGTAGGATAAATATTTGAGTGAAATTTGGCTTCCAAGTAGGTAATAACACAGAAAAGTTCATTCTCTTTGCACAGTTTAATCCTACAGAGGCATTGTTTCCTTCATGATTTATGAAGCATAAACTCCTAAAATCAAAGAGGGCTAGTACCTCCTGTATTCACACCTCGTACAATAAGTTGCTTTCTGTGTTTTAATATATAAACAACCAAAAGCATAAAGATTAAACAATAATTACTGTGGGAGTCCAATTTAATTGTTCAATAAGTTGAGCTATTTAAAGAAGAAGAAAGAAAATAAAAAAAAAAACTATTTTAGAGAGCTCTTTAGTTGAGCTTATGCAGTGTTGTATTTGTATAGATTGGATTGTGATTTCTAACTTCTTGCTGGTGTTGTAATATGTGGGCCCAAATTATATGAGGTTCTTAATGAATTGTAATTTTTGTCTTAATAATCTAAGTCTCATTACTTGCTCATTATTATTGTACTCCTCCCCTTACCTATTTCTTTTACTCTTTTATGACAGATAAATGCTATTCATACTAGCTTTTGGAAGATATCTATGGTTATGGTTGAAGAATGTTGAAGACAAAATTGCCTTTTGCTCATGGAGTGGTTCATTTAGATGTTCTTCAATTTCTTAAACTGTGATTGCTTTTGTAAATGTACCTTATGTACGAGTGATATTTTGGACAAATGTTATTTTTGTAGGCATTAGTTGGGTAATGTACACTTGAATTTGGCATTTGAGAATGCTATATTATTATCATGTAATCTAATGCAAATACTTTTGGTTATCAATCGTTCATGTTTATTTGTATGGTTTGTTTAAAATCAATGATTTAGCAATGATTACAGGCCAAATTATGACTATTAAGCTATTGAGAAATTATCTAATGACAAAAAAAAGTTGTTACAAAATAGAAAATAAAAACTTCTTGTCACAACAGAGACTGTCACTAAATCTAAGCTACATTTGTGACGACAATTGTTGTCAGTAAAATAGTTATACACAATGGCTTTCGGTGCTTTTTAGTGACGACCTTAAGTAGAGCATTTTTTACAAAAGATCAATTCGTCAATAAAACACTTCCGGATTATTGTCACTAATAAAATGTCGTCACTGTTTACTTTTACCGACGGGGATTTAGTGACGACTTTGTGACGATCAAAAAGTCGTCAATAAAAGGTATTTGTAACGATTTTTGTATGTTCTGTGATGACTTTGTGTTGTCACTGATGAACAATTTTCTTGTAGTGTCGTCCGGTCAACATTTATACATATTGGCTGCGACCGACTACTTTTCTAAATAGGCCAAAGCCATGCCACTCAAGTAAGTTAGAAAGGAAGATGTGGTGAATTTTATTCGTGTGAATATTATTTACCGTTATGGAGTTCCTCGGTACATTATCACTGATAATGGAAAATCCTTCTCCAATAGCTTAATGGATAAGTTGTGTGAGAAATTTAAACTCAAGCAACGCAAGTCCTCCATGTATAATGTCTCCGCCAATGGCCTCGCAGAGGCATTCAACAAAACTTTGTATAACTTGTTGAAGAAAATGGCGGTCAAATCAAAGAAGGATTGGCACAAAAGGATAGGCAAAATTCTTTGGGCTTATCGCACCACATATCGAACTCTAACGCAATCTACACCATATGCTTTAGTCTATGATGTAGAAGCTATCCTACCCCTTGAGCAACAAATTCCTTCTTTGAGAATTGCTATCCAAGAAGAGCTCACGGAGGAAGAAAATATTCGCCTGCGCCTTGAAGAATTGGAAGGTTTAGATGAAAAGAGATTGGAGGTCCAACAAAATCTCGAATGCTATCAAGCCTGTCTCTCTAGAGTTTTTAATAAGAAAGTTCGGCGCCACTCCTTTCAAGTCGGGGACATGGTGCTTGCCGTTCGAAGGCCAATAGTTATGACTCATTGCACTAAAGACAAATTATCTCCAAATAGGATGGGTCATATGTTGTTCGAGAAGTCTACACGAATGGCGCGTATAAACTGGTGGACAAAGATGGCGTAAAAGTTGGTCCTATAAATGAAAAATTCATAAAGTTATACTTGCCATAAAAAAGAAATGAAGTACTCCATGACGCATGAGTCTAAACTGCATGTTGCTCCAGACCCGCATGAGCTAAAACTATGGATAACAACCACCAATAGTGTAGCACGTGGTTAAACTGTTGAAACACTCCATCAAATCTAAGGTGGTAAATAAATGGATATTCCTGACCCACAAGAGTCTAAACTGTGAACGGTAGGAACTACGTGTGACTTGATTCCCTTCTGGGATACGTAGGCAGCTTAGAGGATAACTTCTAAATTCAGTTACAACCCTATAAAACTAAAGTCTTTGCCCGGATGATTCTTTTGTTGAAAAAAAAAATTCCTCTTTAGGACAGTTCAAATTATTTTGCAGCATACACTTGAAAATGTGTTGTTCAAATTATCAAAATTATTTGGACAGTTATCTTTTCAAGTGTGATCAAGGTTAGGCAAAGCTGGAATTGTTTGTACTACGATTGATAGCCTAAAATGGTGGCTATTAAAAGAATACGGAAAAACGAGGACGTCTGCAAGAATATGATGAAGAAAAAAACGATCAAGTTTCATTATGAAATGTTTGTGCTCATAGCAACACGCTTTGAGCAATTAACAAAAAATGAAATTTGAAACAAAGTAAAAGATTGCAACTATTCCTAGAATTCAAATGACGACAACTCATTTCGGTTGCTTTCAAGTAATGCTTGCATCTTGTCCAAAGTTTGGCTCTCCTCAGCAAGTAGAAGAGGGGAATTCTCAATCTTTCGAACTTCATTTCGTAAGTCGACCATCACGCCTTGCACTCGGGTAAGCTCATCTTACTCTTCTCATAACAGTGAAAGCGTCTCCTTCCTGTGAGTATCCAAGAACTCAAGTCGCTTCCTCAACTCTACTTCCTCGCGATCAATCTTCTTAAGTTTCAACATGTGCATTGAGATCTTTTTCCGCTTATTGTTTCTCCTTACACTGAGCATCTCTAAGATGTTAGGTGGCCGTAGAAAGCAACTCATTGTATGATTCAGCTGAAATTTTATTTGAAAGAGAAGATTTCGTTGCGACGTAACGATTTGCATTTGCAAAGAAAGCCTTTAAAAGGCCTTGCAAATTTAAGATATCGGTGGCATTGAAACTTTGCATTTCTTCCATGATTTCGTTTGCTTTCATTTCATGCGCTCCAGGGCTGTTTGAGATATCATGACCCTCAAGTTATTCCACAACATTTGAATGTAGTCTCTACGACATGTTGAGATTACACTTTGGGGGCAAAATTCAGACACTTGAGGTGCCCTTGACCACGATGGTGGATCAAAGACTTTGAGTTTCTTTTTGGCCGGTGGAGTCATATGTTCTACCTTTTGTGGCATGATTTATTGGATCGCATTTTTATCCTCTACTGCCTTTTTGGAATTCTCACTAGCATTTTTTTATTGGGTAGAACTGACCACTTGTCTGGCCAAAAATTCAAATGCAGTAGGTCCTTCAACTGATACTTGGCTTGGTTCTCCATCATCAATAAAGATCAAGTCTTAATCATTCAACTGTAGGGAAAACGTCATTAGACAAATCATGAATATAAAATTAACGAGCAAATTTCAAATGCTAAATTAAAGTAGGCAAGGAGGATCCTTACAATATTGGCATGGCTTATACCAGACACAGATATATTCAAAATGTCTTTAAAGAGTTCTTTAGGATCTAAACCCATATCATCCAAAGGGAGAGTCGTTACCTTGGACTTCTTGCACTTCCAATGCTGGTCTGTGCTGGTGGATTGTTCATCCTCTTCATCAAACGGCCCGCTCCTCTTCTTCTCATGTGCATTGCAAGAATCATGATCAATAGCCTTCACAATGTTTGAAGGAAGATGAAATGAAGTATCCTTCGAAAATACTTCATTAGGGGTAAGGTTCTCAGGGGTCACAGCCTTGTTGTTTGAACTCATCAAAATTTCCTTCTCGCTTCTCACAGTCTTTTGCTTCATCTCAAGACTATTGCCAATCTTGGAAGGATTGTTCAGGTTTGCAAGTTCCTTTCCTTTTGATTTCTTCTACTCACCATTTGATTGGATACTCTTAATCAAAATATCACGCCCTTTGAGGAGATGATCATCATGCACCATAGATTACCATGTTTGAAAGCCTGAAGATGTATGCTTGCTAGCATTCAAGGGATAGCTAGGAAAAAGCATATTCGATTCTATTTTATTGCGGATAGCAGTGCGCCAAAGTATTTGACTCAAGTCGTAATTTGTGGAACGAACATCCGCTCCAAGTTCCTATAAGGGAATTTGATAAAACCTGAATTGTCGCACGAATCTATAGGGGCTATATGGCTCAACAAGGAAGTCTCCATCAGCATGCAAAACTAAGTAATTTGAGCAGGCGCTTACAAAATAACTTAGTTCTAGATTCGCTAACTTGTCATTATCAACAAAAAGTTCATTTTGATTCTTCACAAGAGAAGTCATTCCCCAAGTTGCTTTGTCTCCCCGATGAATGAGGTCGCGAGCGCTGGTTTCATCAAAGTACTGTGCACCGCCTTCTCCAGAACAATTGGTCATTGTTGGTCCAGACATGGTATTTGGAGTTAAATAATGGGTAGAGAAGTAACTCGCTAGCCAAGCATATACGTAGTATACCGGAAAAGTCGCACGCGCACACCCTGGGGTAGATGAATTTGAAATTTTATTGAGTCCGTGGTAGATATTTAGCAAGACAGGAACAGCAAGGCAAGTCTTACGATCGGCAGCCATCATACTAGCCATTTTGAAAGTAGATGGTCTAATGTAATAGAGATCCTCCCCTGGTAAAGCAAAGACGCAGAGCCAATAAGATATAATTGCTGCAAGATAGGTCTCTTCTCGTAAGTAAGATTTAATTTCGATGGTATCAAATATGCCATTGTCTTAACTTGAAAACTTGTGGGGTTATCCAATTTCTCCATCCGAATTTTGGGTCGTTTGAGCACGAGAGACCCTCTTTATCCTTCGTTGTTTTGGTTTTGAGTATCTCGTTTTACCTTTAAACCAAAAGGTAATCCATTGGTTAGCAGAAACTCCAGCTTTGTTGGATTCTCCATGTTGAAGGTGATGCAAAGCCGCGAACAAATACTTGCAACTTTGTGGAATATGTCTTAATTTCTTTTCATTAACTCCAGTTAACTCCTCTGCGCATGGGATTACCTCTTCATAGATACCCCCGATGATTGGAAGTCTTCCTAACTTGTGCAAATCCCAAAGTGAGAGAGACAATTTTCCGGCAGATGTATGCAAGGTATTAGTGTCCGGGCACCACCCCTCGTAGAATGCCCTAAGTACATGGGGATTCCTATCGTATGTGAAAAGTGAAGTATATAAGGTGTCAAGCAAGTAATTTTCACGGAGCACTTGTTTGCTCCTGCAGTGGATATCCTCCAACCACTCCCAGTAATTCTCGATGTAACTGAATGCACCACTAAGTCTCAAGAAAGGACCCCCAGTGTGCATCTCCTTGTACGATCCACCTGCCAAGGGTTTGAAAGGGAATTGTCCTTGGCTCCTTACTATGAATAAGGGATTTCAAGAAGTGAACTTTCGTGCCGTCATCTTGAGAAAGTTCAAGTGACCAATCCTTCAACTCTAGAGCTTTTCTCGTTAAAATGTTGGAATAATGTTCAAAGAGCACTCAAAAGTCATTTTTGACTCATGTCATGGTAAGTAAATCTCAATTCCAAAAGAAAGTACCAACTTCACTTTTGGCACGAAAATCAGGAAAAGGGATAAATGGTTTTCATTTCCCAAAACTTTAAATTTCACGTCCAAACTTTAGGATACCAAGAGTATTCACATTCTTTCAAACTAATGGAGTCAAACATATCCAAAACTTCACTCATTTCACAGAAAAATATCAAAGCTAAGGTTCCAAGATTCAAGTGTAAAACTAGTGCAATTCACCAAGAACCACTTTAGCCAAAATGCTTCCTTTTTGGAATTTAAAATTACGGGAATCGAGGCAAAGCTAGGGTTTGAAGTTCACTTCTTGAGTATAAAATAAGGTGTCATTGACCAAAAAAGTGGAACAACCAAGAAAATGCATTAAGAGAGGTTTAACCTTCGAAAATCAAGATTTAAAATGAAAGTTTAAAGTTCTAACGGAATCATGTATTCCACCAAGAAATTACACCTAAAATAGACCAACAACTGCAAAAGAGGATGGAAAGTTCTTAAAAGTTCATTTCTTATAAAATCGGAAAATTTCAGCTTTACGCGACAAAACTTGGAAAATCGAATCTTGAGTTTGGTATGTCCAAAAATAGAAAAATTTATACCATTGGAAACTAGATTCGAAGTATTAAAACTTCCATGAAAGTACTTTTCAAAGATTCCAAACAGAAAGTATTCATTTTTCAGATCAAAGTTGCTGATCCAAGAAAGCAAGACAGAACCAGTCTTGGTTTTCGGCGATGTTTGGAAATTCGGCAAAATTTACAGAAAGTGAATCAGCCTCTAAAATTTGTAACACAAAAAGAGTCCCATACAAAGTTTCAAACACAATAAGTGGAACCAAATTCGGAGTTTTGAGTATCGAGATATAATAGTCTAAAGTCGGCTGGATTTTTCAAACTGTTCAGTGGATTTCCAGATTTGAAGAGCAATTTTTGGAACATCATTTGGGTATCGAAATGGTATTGAAATTACACCAAATTTCGTACACTTAAACTTCCATATGTGAACTACCTCTCTACCAAATTTTACACAAAACTCCCACGGGAAGGCTGTTAACGAAACAACCAAAATTTGTGAAATTTTCAAAGCAAATCTGCCAACCCACTCTTTCTTTCTTTTTCAAAGGTTTTGTCCAATGAAATCAACCCCAATTCACTCCATTTTGAAACCAAGGTTCCAGAAACATTTGATGAGCAATTTATGGGTAATTGACATCAAAATTTTTGAAACAAAACATCCCAAAACAAACCTAACCATTCGGCTAGTAAGAAGGGGAAAAACTTTCTAGTTTCCAGCTTTGTTGCACTTTCGAAATCAGATCACATCTCACTCAATACAAGTTCAAATTTAGAGTGGTTTATGGCGTTGTAAACTAGGTTCAAAATGCTACATTTCATCAGAAGGAGTCATTTCCAAAATCAGTTCACAAGTAAGATAAAATCGAGCCACAAGTTGCAACTTCTCCATTCCTCTCGGACAGACAGTTACAACAGGACAGTCAAATTTGTTGAATCACTACGGTTTACTCATTTCCAACTAGAAGGTGATTTTTATACCCATTAGAAAGCTATGAATGTCTAGTTTCAAATGCCACAAATGGAACTCGATTTCGATTTTTGTACAAAGAGATATGTTCAAGTAAAGGAGTACTGTTCGACTGTCCTGAACACCATTTCCAGATTTCTTTCTTTTTCAAAAACCCTAGTTTTGAGCAACCAAATCAAATGATTTTTCGATGAAACTTTGTACACACAATATACAACACATATCCATCAATTTCACAGCCAAACAAGCATCAAAATTTTGAATTAAAACAGAGCAACATGGACAGAAATTTTCGGCCAGTTTGTTCCTCACCAATTCCTTCGATTTCTCTCAACTTTCTAACCGAAATCAACTCTCTTAACATATAAACAACCATAATCAAGCAAAAAATCCTCAAGGCAGCTACCTAAAGGTCTCATCAAGTCCGCTATCCTAGAGATTAAAACGAGAAATGAAACTCCTCAAGTCCTCTAGCCTATTTCTTGCTTAGGGTTTCAAACCCATGCAAACTAACCATGATTCTTGGAGAAAATAGAAAGATTTGAAGGAGATAAAGGGTACCTCTTGAACCCTAGATGAAACCAGAAATTTTCACCAAAACTTCCCAAGAAAACTCCACAAAATAATGTCTTTCCCCAAGCTAGAGTTGTACTCCAAGTAGTATGTGAGTTGGGTGAAGATTTGTGAGGGAAATGGAACAAGATTTGGAGCAAGATGAAGAAGCTTTCTTCCTTCCTTTTCCTTTGCTGTTTCGGCCAACCAAAGAGAGGAGAAAGAGAGTGGTTTGAGTTGTGTGAATCTTGTCTTGGAAGCTTGAAGAAATTGTGGTCAAAAGCTTTGCAAAAGTCAACTTTGAATAGAGTTCGAATAGTGTCCCGTACTACCACTTTTCTCTCTTGTTTGTTTCACTTGTGCACTAATCCTCAAATATAATTTCTTTAACACTGTATTTACTAACTTTTATGAGTTTAGTATAACTTTTTCAAATCTCCACTTAGTCGTTCCTACGCGAAATACGCGAACTTCCGATTCGCGCGCGATAAAAGCTTAATTGGAACTCACTCACCTCTAATCCCTCAATTAACTTTTCTTAGTCTACCATTAATCATTCTTAATTCTCCAAGATTATTACACTTTGGAATCGAATATTATCTCGAAAAATGTGTACTGGCTATTCCTCAGTAAACGAGCCACAGAAAAATTAATTTTTGCTAACGAAACGTTTTAAAAACATAAGGGAGACATTGTTCCATGTAAATGGATTTAAAATGGTTGAAATAAATTATTCGAAATAAACGGTTGAATAAATAATTAAATAGGCCAGTAAAATAGAATTAAAAGTAAGAAAAATTCGGGTCCTCACAGTAACCCTTCTCGTGTGGTTTCATGAATAACACTCTCTTTTTCCTACAACCAATCTATGTAAAATTTCTAGCTAGTCAATCCATTCTTAGAATGACTTTGAAATCACTCATGTTTATCTACATTAGATCCACTTTTAATTTCCTATCTTCCAATTTCACATTATAGTTTAAATACTTAGTATGGGATACTAGTATTTTGTTTCATGGGCAGTCGCTTGATAGAGGTGGCCCGTCCATTCAGGAGACATGCACAAGTATTTTGCAAATTTCTTAGCAACAAATTATGACTAACTCCACAATCAAATAGCACATATGCAGGCATAGAATTGATTAGAAAGATACCTGTGACTACGTCACCTGTCACCTCTGCCTCAACGTCAGTCATGACATGCATCCTCGTATTGACTTTTGTCTTCTTATCAGTTGAGTTGCCACCCTTATCTCATTCTACCTTTTTATTTGGACAATTTATAACTCTATGCCTTTGTTGTCTATACTCAAAACAAGCTCTTGTTCCAAGTCAGCATTCCTCCCGATGTATCTTTCCACAAGTCTTACACGGGAAAAAAGTCGTCCTAAGTCAGTATCCTTCCCAATGCATCTTTTTGCATTTTTTGCATGTAGGAAAGGTGTCTCCTCTAGTTACTCTCAGAGATGGACAACGACTCTTCTTCACTAAGTGGAACTGTCCACCAAGTTTTAGTGTTCCTGACACTGCAAGTTCATTCCCTAATCTAGACATTTTATTCCTAACCTCTTCACCAAATGTTTTGCAATCTATCTCACATTTAACGCTGGCATCCTACATATCGTTAAATGTAGGGGTGTAAGAGGTGTTCATCATAATCTGAATTCTATTTAACAACCCCCGTATGAACTTATACTTTTTCAACTCCACATCCATCATTATTGGCGGGACAAACCTTCCTAGCATCGCGAATTTATTCGAAAACTCCACATCCATAGACGTCCGCGATATTTGTTTCAAATTTTCAAACTAATCTATTTTCTGCATCCTCACAGCAGGTGGAAAAAAGTACTTTAAGATCTCCTCTCTAAATTTAATCCAATTTACTAGTGGGGTGATAGTAGGCTCCAGAGTACTTTAAGAACTCCTCTCCTACTAAAAAGGGTCTAATGATTTAGTGTGTCATCTCCTCCGACATTTGTAAAAGTATAAAATTATTTTTCATCCCATTTAACCACTTTTCTGTCAAATCCGAGTCAGCAGTCCCATCAAAAGTAGGAACATGAACCCTTTTTATTTTCTCATAAGTGGATTGAGTTCCCCCCTGTCCATGATTTTAGGATTGGATAGCTTGAATCTGTGCTAATTGTGCCTGAGCTTGTAAAGCCTATGCTACTCCAGTTAGTACAGTTACTAATTCTGTGGGTAATATCACATAGGGTTGATGTCTATTTGGTCCTGCCCCTTGGAAATTTATGTTCTGATTATTGTTTTCTTGATATAGTTCTTGGTTATGATTACCATGGTCGTTCTCATCATGAAAACTGCCATTTTGATTTCCGTCATACCTAATATTTAGTGTCATTTCCTAAATCAAACAGATAAGTTTCACACTAAAGTGAATATTTTATTCTTATTTATATATGTATATATATTTTTAATACGACACAATTAAAGTTATCTACTTGCAGTTTTATACACACTACCCCATAAGACAAAATTTAAAGTAGAGAGATTTTATTCGCCAACTTAAGATGAAAAGAGCAATCAACTTCTTACACATTAGAGTCAACTTCCTAACTTATTCCAGAAACTCCTAAGGAATCTAGTATTCAAAATCCCTAATTATGTCCTATGATTGGATTGAGGATCTAATCAATGTGAACAATCACCAAACCTACGTACTGATGTTCATGAAATAATACTCAATAACAATAATAAAAAATTTTGTCCTAGACCAACTCTATTATTCATTCATTGGGGGATCTGCATCCTCAACTACTCCATCTCCTACATCATCCTCAGTGTTGTCCAGGTTCTCAACTCTATTTTTCATTAGGTGATTATATATTGGCATGTCCTCTAGGGGTTCTTCCTCAGGATCCTCCACCGAATCATTGCCTAACTCAGCATCACTATCAGGTTACAGGTGGTTCCACCCAGACATTTGGGGTGTGAATGGTAGGTGATCATCTATCCAATTCATCACGCGTTGCCTTCTGTCTTTCTATTTCACCATTAAAGTATGGTACTCTGCATGCCGATCCTGGAGTAAGGAAGTCACTTCTTTAAATCTCTTATGATACATATCGGCTAGTCCTTTCTATACCTTCTTTTCTGTTTTCAATTTATTGACCTCATCCTGTAGACAGAGGGCCTCCTCACGCCAGCCTTCCTTATTCTGCCTCATGTGTTCCCTCGACACTATTAACGTAGAGATCCGTGTGTTTGGTCGGTTACTCGATCAACCAATGCATGAGCCTTCTTAACTCTGTCCGTGGCTTGCTCTAATTTCTCGAGGCACACGTCCCTATAGAACCTCAGCCTCTTCTTAAGACGAGTCAAATCACATCCGATCACAAGAACTAGGCAGTCACAATCCTAATGCTCCCCTTATATAGGCTCGGCCATCTCCTACAATCCGAGGATGTGTTACCAGAAAAAGAGTTGTATCGCGTATAACAAAGGAAATTTTCTTCGGCTACGAAAACATGGACTCAGCTTCCATTTGATAAAACTGAATATGAATTCTGAATTTTGAATTTTGAAATCTGAATATTGAAACAATTAATTTGCTGAATTTTAAAAACTGAAAAGAAATATATGAATGTCTGAATTTTAATGCTAAACCTATTTATACTGTTTGATAAACATTTATAATTGAATGCTTAATAAGTTAAATTTAATAATTTTGCCCTTATATCTTTTCATCCAAATAAGAAATAGAACCTATGATTTAATTTGTTCAAATTGTTAGATACGAAATTGACAATATTTATTTTAAATCAAATTAATATAAAAGATGAAATATATTATATGAAGAATATGGAGAAGAAGTGAAAGTCCTTAAAAATGGAGAAAAGAGAAATAGAAAACCATTAGATAGAAAATATCAAATTGTTTGATTGGATAAGAATTTTAAACAAAATTAACAAACAATGGTAGATTTAGTATATAAGATAAGATAGTTGAAATAATTCTATTGATTCTTATCAGAATAGAGTATTTAGTTAGAATTCTTGTGCTGAAAAAAATACACACAAATTCAACACTGCTTAACAAGTTCAGCAGATGAATTTTCATTTATCAAATATTCAAAATATCTGAATATCTGAAAAATTTCAGTTTCAACACTTTTTTATGTTATCAAACAGACCCTAAACTTTGTTTATGACCACGCTTGTTGACCATTACTATACAACCTAAGAACAAGCTTGTAGGAAATAGCTGTAGAGGAGGATAGTCTCTTTAAAGAAAGCCACACTGAAGAGCTACGTAGATTGGACTTAAACCCTCTGCCATAGACCTTTTTATCCTCTTCCAGGTACACAGATCTTTTCAAGCCTAATCTTTTAATTGCTACCAATCATTTTCTTAGCATGTTCTATCTCATGGGGTTATCCATAACCTAGATTCTGATACCACTAAAAATGTCACGTCCCTAACCCGTACACGTCAGTCACGTGAGATTCACCGTATCTTTAAGTCCTGCTCAAGAATACAAGTCAACATTGAACTAGACTAAATTTAGAAAGTACTAAATAGTATAACTAAATAAAGTGCGGTACAAATTTCAAATTAAAGGTAGTCTATGAATATCTAATAAACTTGTACATTTATTCTCTGGTTGAAATAACGAGAATAGAAATTAAATAAAACTAACAACTAAAAGCAGCTAGATTGCTAATTTCTATTCATTTAGAGCTAATAAAAATCATCCTCTAGGTCTTCTATGTAAGTCAACTCATACTCTTCAGAATTTGTAAAAATGATAAAATTTTGGGTTGAGCAACACATTCGGCCAATAGGTAGTATCTACCCTTCTGTTGGACCATGCAACCATAGCTTTACATATATATATATATATATATATATCAAATTATTTGCACACCATTCACATACATAAATATTGAAAATAACGTTATTTGTACAAAAGTCAGTAATAAGGAGTGACACAACAATTGATAAATATCTTATTCATAATTGTACATGAAAGTCATAAAGTCATAAATCATTTCATATCAACTCATAACAAATACATGTACTGACTGATTTCTGAGTATTCAGCTTAGAGATTAAACCCCTTCTACGTGAGCGACCAATAGATTTCATGACTACTGATTGGTCTCATTACATACATGGGTCAATTGGCCGAACTCTATAGCAAACTATCATGACCTTATCGATCAGCCAGATTCTATACCAAACTACTATGATCATTAAGCAGGACTATAACCCTTACCGTCTATTCTATGACTATCAATCAGTCACGTAAGATCCACCGTATCTTTAAGTCCTGCTCAAGAATATAAGACAACATTAAACTAGACTAAATTTAGAAAGTACTAAATAGTATAACTAAATAAAGTGCGGTACAAATTTCAAATTAAAGGTAGTCTACGAATATTCAATAAACTCGTACATTTATTCTCTGATTGAAACAACGGGAATGGAAATTAAATAAAATTAACAACTAAAAGCAGCTAGACTGCTAATTTCTATTCATTTAGAGCTAATAAAAGTCATCCTCTAGTTCTTCTATGTAAGTCAACTCATACTCTTGAGTACTCAATATAGAGATTATACCCCTTCTACTTGAGCGACCAATAGATTTCATGACTACTGATTGGTCTCATTACATACATGGGTCAATTGGCCGAACTCTATAGTGAACTATCGTGACCTTATCAATCAGCCGGATTCTATACCAAACTACTATGATGTGAGGACCCGTATTTTATCTTTATTTTATTTTTATTTGTTTATTTATTTATCGATTTATTCGCTTATTTATTGGTTTACCCTAAAAGGGTTATTTTCATGTTTAAGCACTCAAGTACTAGTTAGTTATACTATCGTTATAAGAATTTATTAGAAATTTCGTTTTATCGCGCACAAATCGGAAGTTCGCATTTTCGCGCCTACGATTAATTGAGGGACTTTGGACATTTATTCTTAGACTATTAAGAGTGAATAATAATAGTGCTAACGGAAGTGCATTAGAGGTTTAGTGCACAAGTGAAACAAATCCGAGAGGAAACGGGCACAAAACGCACGCGTACGTGCACTATTGAAGAGTTGACTTTTGAGCACTTAAACCTCACACCTACCAAGCTTACTCAAGAAGCTTTTGCAGCTGCAACACTCTCTCTCTTTTCTCTCATTGTGGCTGAACAACACCAAGGAAAAAGAAGACCCAAAACTTCTTCATCATCTCACTCAATCTTGCACCAAATCACATCAAATTTCTACCACAAACTCAAAACCACTTGGAGATCATCTTGGACTAGGAAGAGAGCTTCATTCTCATAGTTTTCTTGGAGCTCAAAGGACTGAAAATTTCTGAGTTCATCATCAAAGGAGGTAGTTAATCATCCAACCCTTGAATTTTAGCTTTTGTAAGTTAGATTACACTTAGAGGCTTGTAGCTTCATGTGGGTAGCTTTGGATTGTTGAAAATCATGTGAGTGGGCTCTATGAAATCATACAATGGACTTGTTTTATTATATAAATTCTTTATTATTTGATTATATAATAAAATAATATATATTTTTTAATGCACTAGACTCATAGTGGGCTAATTCATGAATTGAATCATGACTATATAAGCTATTCTGATACTAATTTGATGATTTTGAATTTTATTTATGTTGATTAAGTGTTAATCTAGTGGATTTAAGTGGAAAGAGTAGAAAGAAACTCAAAGGAAGTTGAAATGGAAGAAGGGCTGGTTCTGCCCTATTCTTGCCGCGCCTTTTGGTGCGATTTTTTGTGGTCAAATTGTCTTGATTTTGATGTAGATATGTTGTATATGTTGTGTGGAAAGTTTTCATCAAAAATCACTTGATTTGGTTGGGTAAATGTTTAGATTTCGAAATTTCTTCATAGCCGGAAAACATGTTTAGAGTCACTCTGGCAGTGAATTTTAAATGATCATAACTCTTTGCTTCGACGTCAAAATCGAGTGTCGTTTGCGGCATTAGAAACTAGACACTTCCAGTTTTCTAACGGTATAAAATACATCCCCTGATTCAACTTGAGTGAACCGTACCAACCTTTCAAAATTAATTGTCCTGTTTCACTGCTGTGTTACAAAACCTAGTATGTACTGTGACTTGTTGCTCAAATATGAGCTAGTTATGGACAGAATGTCAAAATGATTTATTCTGAGCAATTGTAGTCTTATGAATGTAGTTTCCAATGCCACCAATCACGCCCAATTCCAAGTTGAATTGAGTGAGTTGTGGCCGAATTACAGAACTGCGTCAGTGATTGAAAACCCTAATTTTGGGTTAACCAATGGCTTATTCCGAATTGGGACTTGTTATTTTCAAACTTTTCGTATCAATCACCTACCAAATGTATTTTGGATATTTTTTAGACCTTGTTTTCATAAATGAACTGGATTTGAGTCGATTTCATTGGTTAAAAGTTAGAAAAACGAAAAATGGAAGTACAAGGCAGATTTGCCTTGGAAATTCTTGGAACTTTAGTGGCTTTGTTAACTGACCTTCCGTACGAATTTTTGCATGAAATTTTACAGAGGAATAGCCCTTATATGCTAGGGTAATATTACCAAATTTGGTGCCATTCCAAGTCCATTTCGATGCCCAACTGAAGTCCCAAATTTTATGTTTCAAATCTGAAAAATCCTTGTTCAGTGAGAAATTTTCAGCAACTTTGAGCTGCTATATCTTGGTGCGTAAAACTCTAATTCCTGTTCCTTTTGTTGTATTTTAAATTTTGATTGTAACTCTAATTGATTTTCAAATTTGAGAGGCTAGTTCGTATTCTGTAACTTTTTCCAAATTTCCGAAGTTTGTCAAAAACCAACCCCGAATCTGTCCGGGGAGCCCAAATCAGCAACTTGAAGCCAAAATTTGAATGTCTTCCATTTTGAATCATGGAAAAGTATCTTCTAGGAACTTTTAGTACTTCGGAACTAATTTCCAACGGTACTAAGTTTTCCAATTTTGGACCTACAGAGAGTGAGATACGATTTTTCAAAAATTGCTTGTCAAATCTGAAATTTTCGAACTTAAAGGAAATTGAGTTCTTAGAACTCTCCATTTTCCTTCGATATCGTTTGACCGTTTTACACTTGATTTCAAAGATGAAAATCAGATTTTTCTTGTGTTTTTAAACCCCACTTTTGAGTCTCAATTTACGAGTAATTAAGACTCATTTTCATGATATCTTTTTAGATTGTTCGTGAGTGCAATCTTTCTTGATAATTAGGGGTTTCAAGCGATAGTGTGTAATAGTTAATTTTTAATTGCTCAGGCACTCAAGAGGACCTTCAAGAGGATCCCACGGTGGATGCATGAACCCTCAAGTGTGCTTTACTTATTGAATTACTTGGTGAGTGTCAAGTGTATGTGAACTTGATACGTGCTTAATTGTTATTAGTGATTGGAGATTTTGAAAATACTGAGTCGAGTGTGTACTTTACCGCACTCATTCTCATTTGAAATGAATGACTCATGATTGAATTGATTGGAATGAAATGAATGAATCATGAATGACTTGATTGAAATGAAACGAATGATTGAATGTATAGAATGATTGAATGAAATGAAATGGTATGCTATGACTGCATACGTCGTTGGAGTGAATCTCCTCGACTCATAAATGTTAAATGGGGGACGTCCAAACCCATAGGCCGACTTTGGGACTCGAGCCGGCATGGGCTTGATCCGGAACCTTGGTGAGCCATGGGAATGAAATGATAAACTTGATCTATTAGAGATCTTGCTTGGCCTACTCATGCAGCAGCGCCTTTATCGACGTTCGGGCCCGGCGGGAGGTTGTAAGGTGGAAGGACTTGTGAAGTAAAGTGAAGTCTACGGATTGGAAATACCGACCCGGTCGACGGAGAGTCACCACGGGAAGGTATACGATTGAGATCTGGCAAAGCAAGTGGAACTTAGCTCCTGAGAGATGCCATATCCTTGAATTGTTTCTGTTTATATTTCACTTGAATTGTTAATTACTCGATTATTATCGTTTTCTTGTTAATTGGGATTGTTATTTGGACAACGTGCTTGCATGTGTGTTTCTTGACCTCACGAGCAATTGCTCACCCCGTAGATTTGTTTTCCTTAACAGGAACGGACGTGGAGTAAAACTCGGAGAAACCCCTTGAGATGTACTTTTGTATTAGGGTTTCATATGTATTTGACTAGAATTTTAGGCTGTTGTATAGTTTGAGAATTAATGTATCTTTTGGGAACCTGCTGTAAGAATTGGATAACTGATGTATTTTGAACTCATGGTGTGAGACTTGGATATTCGTTTATGGAAGCGACTTTTCTTGTAGGCTTGTATTAATTGTTGTGTATCGTTAAACTTGAATCGAATTGTCTTGAGTCCTGACGAGAGTTGGGCAGGCGTCTCGCAGATACCCTTTGGTTCGCCTTGGGGAGAAGTGGGGGCGTCACATATGATCATTAGGCAGGACTATAACCCCTACCGTCTATTCCATGACTATTTTGAGTTTTACTTGACATAAATTCATTTCACACGTTACATGCATAGTTCTTTGATTTCACAAAAGATACCACTTATTAGGTATATAATAACATATCAAAATGTTTCAAATAAGTCACATGGTCCATATTTGTATAACAAAAATAGAACTTGCATAAATATTCAAGTAAATCATTTAATCAAGTACATTTCAAGTTAACACATCAAACTATGATTAACAATAAAAATTTCACTTTAAACTTTTGAAATCTTAAAAGGGTAAGTACCACCTACCTTTATCTAACTGTTCGAGTAGGGCTACCTTGTATCTTTTAAACTTGTGTCGTGCGTATCAAATGTATAAGTTTCCTAATTAGTTGATATTTCCTATAGATGCATAAATATACAAACTCTGAACAAGTCTAAGATTCATGTTTAGACCATTATATGAACCCTAGTAGCATTTTCCTAATTTGGATAGTTTCTATTTTTGAAAAGTCTCCTAAATTGGAAAGTTTCTGTTTTTGAAAAATTTTCTAATTTGGAAAGTCCCCCCCCCCTTTGAAAAGTTTCCTAATTTAAAAGAAAAAAATTATTCATAATCATATTTATTATCTTAACTATTATCTTAATATACATATATATTTATATTATTAGTTAATTGTTTTATTCTTTATCATTATTATTGTCCTTCTTGATGCTATTTTATTTTACTTTCAATCATTTATATGTATATTGGTTAATTAGTCATTATTATTGTGAGAACCCTCACTTTAAAATACAATTTCCCCAAATTACTTGCCTTACCCTAGGATTTAAATCACTTATTATATGCCCTTGCATTATATTCTACATGTGTTACAACATTTTCCATGCATTACATTTCATTTCCTTTTACTTGAAGTAAAACATTTTCTTGAGTTGGTTTTAAATAATTCACCACTTGAATTTTTTCAAGTGTTCTTTTATTAGTGGTAGGGACTTTATATGAGGGATTACAGGTGTTAAATAAGTATTGGTACATTTGGAAAGGTTAAAACATCATTAGTCAAAGAATTAAGAGGAGTTGTGGACAAGAAGTGGGCTATGTGGCAAAACCCTAGCCAAGTATTTGTTTGGCCAAAGGTTAGAAGACAATTTAAACTAAATTTGGCCTTTCTTTTTCTTATGTTGGCCGACTTTCATAGCTCCGAAAAGAAAGAGAGAGAGAGCTCCATATTCTTGCTTTCTAACCCTAGTTGATCAAGAGCAAAAATCAAAAGAGAAAGATCTTGAGTTAGTGAGAAACTTTCCTCCAACCCTAGTGCTTGATTCAAGCTTGAAGCTTTCATTTTGGTGGATTGATTTGGTAGTTCCTACAAGAGAGGTAAATATTCTTTAAATGAAAGTTTTATGGTGTTTTATCATGTACTTTAAGTTTTAATGGCAAATTACAAGTTGTTTGGTTGAGATTTGGAGTTAATCTCTTGAATTAAACAAGTAGTAGTTGAGTTAGATAGTATGCCTACCAAGTGTTTGATGAAATGTTTGAACCTTGTTCATGGTTGTTTATGAAGTATTTACATGCTTTAAACCTCTTTTGAGTTAGATTTAACACTTGATATGTGGTTTAAGTGAAAATTATTAGAGGATGAAGGTTTGATGAATAGAGAAAATTGTGGACTGTTTTCATCTCCTTGGCTGACCGGTATGAGAAGGAAGGGTTTCTTCTTGATTTTTGTGGTTTATTTACACCTTAATCATGCCTAAGAAACTTGGCTAGAGATTGGTTAAGCTCATGTGTGAATTGGAATGAAATTTGAGCAAGTAAAGTGGTGGTTTGGTCTATAGTGGACTGGTTTGGTTTTCTTGATGGCTAGACTGCTATGGATATTCTTAATTATGTTTATGTGTAACATTTTGACATCCAATGGTCCTAGGTGATGTGACTCCCTGTATATGAACATTTGAGGACTGATTTGGGTGAATTTGAACACAAACAAATGAAGATAGCACCAAGAACTAATGTAGTTTTGCTTGATGTTAGGGCTGATCCAGGGTTGAAAAATCAGATGACTTGTCTGAGCTACTGGTACTGCTAGGAGACTAATTAGCATGTATGATTGGTACCGTTGGAAAGCCCTTCGAGTCTAGTTTCTAACACCACTGACGGCACCTGATTCCGACCTTCCTACAGTGAGATATAGCCATTTTACCGAGACTGCGCGAGCGCGACTGTTTTACCCGCGAAGAACATTTTAAGCTTGAATGAAACTTTTCTTTTGCCCAACTTTCATGCACTTATTGAACTTGTTTTCTCATGAACTTTTACTGCATTTTGAACCAAATTTTCATGATGAATTGAATGGCTTTAACCACTCACTTGGTCTCTTAATGACCCTACAATTGAATGCGAAATGAACCTAATTTGTTAACGATTTCACTCGTTGCCCTAGGATTGGGAAACGAAGGTGGTCGTAACCGAGATACTTGACGTTTGACTACTACATTGCTTGACAGGTGAGTATTCCACTACCTGCTATATGTTATGTGAAATATCTGAATATCTGAAATACTTGATTTATGACTGTTGGAGCCAAATACTGTTTTGATAAAATGGAGGCGAGCGTGTACTTAATCGCACTCGACCTCCCTTGTTTTCTACTGAAGCTCTATATACTGTTATTATGAGATGTGATATCTCTATGTATGATTGTGTTTGAGTTGTTTGGGTGATATCCCATCAACTACTGCTACTGTTTGGGTACCCAATCTCATAGGTGAATCGGTCGTATCGAGCCAGCAAGGGCTTGGTCGAGAAGGCCAATAAACCTTGGGGACTGTTTACTGAACGCTGGAAATCGGTATACTCGAGTATTACCTAACTACTATTTTATGGAGTACGGGCCGGGTAGGGGGTTGACTAGTGGACGGAGATTGGAGAAAGTGGTGTTCTACGGACTTTATATTTTTTTTTTAAAATGCAAACGTTGACGAAGAGTCAACGGACCCCAGTATGATCAAGCTCAAGGGGATTTGGCTTTTGGAAGCCACCCGCATCCTTGAATTGAACTGTGATTAAATTGTTATTGTACTATATGGTATTTACGTGGTCATTTTATGCCCTTATTTGACTATGTGCTTAATTGTTTTACTTGGAACCTCGCTGAGCTTTAGCTCACCCCACTCCCTTTTTTTTCCTTAACAGATCGGGGATGAACTAACGGTCGAGAGCTTTCTCTGCTTTATTTTGCTTGAACTTGTAACCTTTTGCTAAGATGACTTTACTTTTGACTTTTGCAAGCTTGAATTCATAAGTTCGACTTATGTTATGTAATATTAGTATGGAGTGGTAAGTGTGACTTTTAGCTTGCCATTTAAGTTTGGAAAGTTGGCATGACATTTATATGCCATTAGGGTTTGTACGCTTTGATTTGAAGTTATGTCACCCGTTATTTTGAGTTGCTAGTTCTTTGATCGACCGAGCCCCGGCGAGAGTTGAGCAGGCAGTCCGCTGATACCCTAGGGTTCGCCCTAGGGAGAGGTGGGGCTGTCACAGGTGGTATCAGAGCCTAGGTTTGAACTGGCCTGGGCGAGTTAGAAATTTTTGACTTGAGGATTGTATTTGATTATTTCCCTTAAGAGTACTTAAGTTTTCTCTACACTTTGTGTAGGATTGACGGACATAGTGGCCCTAGTGATAGTCCAGTTGGCGAGACACCCCGTGGAGTACTCCCAATGATTAAGTATCAAATCCGGCCAAGAGGGGCCACTGTATGTTGGAGTCCGGCTAACAGCCATCGGCGTTACGAGTGCCGCCATACCTATACCTATCCCAATACAGTCGTTTTGGCCGTGGTAGAGGAAAGGAAGGGCTTAGCAAAGGATAATGCTAGGCTTGAAGCCGAAGTGAACCAACTAAAGGAAGCTAATAAGATGCAAGTCGAGCGGATTAAGGAGCTCGAGTATGATATGGTTAAAGGCCAGGAGAGGATTGATGATCTTTGCGCACAGCTGGGGGAAGCTCAGGAGTGCATGGTACTAAGGCGATGAAGGTAAGGACTAGAGCGGAGTACATTCTGAATGTTTGTGATGATCTTCTAGGAGAAGCGAGCGATGAGACTTCTCACATTGGAGATGGTATGGGAGCTGAACCCGCCGAGGTTGGGGGGTCAGCCACTCCCGCCACGGACTAGGCCTTCACTATTAGGTTAGGATAGTGGATGATTTGGACCGTTGTACATAGAAAGGTTGGGGAATGTGGTGACTCGGTGGTTGTACAGCTTTCTTTTGACTACTTGCACTAGGTTTTTGCTTGATATGACTGTACGACTATATCTGTACTTTTGAGGCTCATGCTTGCTATTTTTGGTCTTGTTATCTTGTAAATGACTGCTATGAGCCTTTTAATGTATAATGCTTTGACTGTTGACTTTGATCTTTTGACTTTTGACTTTTGACTTTTGACTTTGACCTTGACTTTGACTTCGACTTTATTTCGGCATTGGTTTTTAACTGCTTTGCAATTTCACTCGCTTATCGTGACACCGATTCCATTTTTCATTTGACTTTTAAATATGAATAAGCATCTATTGTATACCCATATTTGCTTACCCTGTTAGTCATTATATGTGGGCTCTAAGCTAGTGAGTAATAATGGAGACTAGACGATAACGTGGTCGGGGCCGTGGACGTGGATCCAGGTAGGTTCAGGACCAAGAGGAAGAACAGGGGTCGGTAGCAAATCAAAACCAAGGACCCAGAATTGAAGGAGGGGACCAGGTAGCTACGGCAATCAATCGTATGACTGATTTACTAGCCCGTTTGGTTGACCAGCAAGGTCAAGTACCTGGTAACCAACAAAGGGACCCTGAGGTAGGTGAAGATAGGGCCCTGGAACGTTTCCAAAAGTTTGCTCCTCCAAAATTTCTTAGGGGACCCAATCCGGAAGTTGCCGAGAACTGGTTAGAGCGAATGGAGGACATATTCGCTGCGTTACATTACACTGAAGAGAGGCAAGTAATTTTTGCCATTTTTCAGTTAGAAGGTGTGGCCTGTTCCTGGTGGAACGTAGTAAGGGCAAAGTGAGAAAGGGAGCAAACCCTACGTACCTGGTTAAACTTCACTAGGGAATTCAATGAGAAGTTCCTTCCGCCCTTAATCCAGGAAAAAAGGGTGGACAAATTTATCAAACTGCGTCAAGGCACTTCAAGTGTGGCGGAATATGAGACCCAGTTCACCCGACTCTCCAAGTTTGCTCCGGAATTGGTAGTTAGTGAGCAAAAACACATAAGGCGGTTTATACAAGGCTTGAATGTGAAAATTCAAAAGGATCTAGCCGCTGCTCAAATCGATACCTTTAAAGATGCTCTTGACAAAGCTCAACGAGTGGAGCAGGCTCGACTTCAAGTTCGAACCTTTCAAGCCAAGAAACGTGGTGCATCTAGTAGTGCTCCTGGGCGAGGTGATCAGGATGCACCACCTCCTAAGTTTGGAAGAGGTGCGGGTGGAGTCCGAATTGCTGGGACACAAAAAGGAGGGGCTCCATCTAGAGGGACTCAAAGTGGAAAAGAACAAGGGCAACATAGGACCATTTTCCAAGGAGTTCCTACACCCACTCCTCGCGCAAGCTGTGGATATTGTGATAGGGCAAACCACACCACGGACGCATGCTGGCGAAAATTGAAGAAGTGTCTCCGTTGCAGAAGTTCCGAACATCAGATCGCCACTTGTCCTGTTAAGAACCGTGAAGGGAACGAGGGTGCACAACCGAAGAAGTCAAACCCTATGCAACCAACTGCCAGTGGAAGTAGACCCAAAACCTCTGCTAGGGTTTTTGCTTTGGACCACCAGTGAGTTCCTGAATCATCAGAAGTAGTGGAAGGTACGATCCCTGTATTCCACCCCTTAGCTAAGCTTTTAATTGACCCTGGGGCGACCCATTCTTTTGTGAATCCTGCCTTTATGTGTGGTATAGCTGTGAATCCTGTTAAATTGCCCCACGACTTAGAAGTTAGAACACCTACTGGGGATCAAAGCCTAATTACCAATATGGTTTATAAAAATTGTGAGATTTGGGTAGGAGAATGGAAATTGGTGGGAGACTTGATAAGTTTAGACCTTAAGGGGTACGACGTGATTATAGGCATGGATTTGTTGGCCCGTTATAATGCTCAATTGAACTGTAAAACTAAGTGGTAGAATTCTCTATACCCGGAGAGGCAACCCTAAGACTGGATGTGAGAGGTAGGTTAGCCTCGTCTGCACTTGTTTCGGAAATTCGAGCTAGAAAGTTATTGAGTAAAGGGGCAGGGTTACTTAGCCTTCTTAATTAATACTCCTGGAGATAAGGTGAAACTGGAGGATATTTTAGTAGTGAATGAATTTCCTGATGTCTTCCCCGACGAGTTGAAATCGATGCCACCAAAGAGGGAAATAGAATTTAAGATTGATTTGGTGCCTGGAACTGCTCCTATTGTAAAAACACCATACCGAATGGCCCCCGTCGAACTTAAGGAATTGAAACTGCAGTTACAAGATCTGTTAGAGCGAGGGTTTATTCGAGAAAGTGAGTTACCGTGAGGAGCGCCTGTGTTATTTGTTAAAAAGAAGGATGGTAGTTTGAGATTGTGTTTTGACTATCGTGACTTAAATGATGTTACAATGAAAAATAAATACCCTTTGCCACACATTGATGAGTTGTTTGACCAGCTGCAAGAAGCAGTGATTTTCTCTAAGTTGAACTTGAGGCAAGGCTATCATCAGCTACGAATTAGGCAGGAAGATATACCTAAGACTGCTTTTAATTCCAGATATGGACATTTTGAGTTCGCCGTGATGCCTTTTGATTTAACAAATGCTCCTGCCGCATTTATGAATTTGATGCATCGAGTCTTTAAACCCTACTTGGATCAATTTGTCGTAGTGTTTATCGATGATATTTTGGTGTATTCTAAGACTCGAGAGGATCACGAACGACATTTGAGGATAGTTTTGCAGACTTTAAGAGAACATCAGTTATATGCCAAGTTTAGCAAGTGTGAGTTTTGGTTGGAGCAAATTTCTTTTCTGAGGCACATAATATCTAAAGATAGCATTTCTATGGATCCAGTAAAAGTAGAGGTTGTATCTGAGTGGAAACGACCGAAGACCCTAACTGAAGTCCATAGTTTCCTAGGTTTAGCTGGTTATTACCGTCGGTTCATCAAAGATTTCTCCAAGTTAGCCGGTCCTTTAACCGACCTGACCAAGAAGCATGGTCAATTTGTCTGAAATTCCAAGTGTGAAACTAGTTTTCGGGAATTAAAGAAACGGTTAACGTCGACACCTGTTTTAGCTTTACCAAATGGGCGAGATAGTTTCACTATATATACGGATGCTACAAAGGAAGGTTTGGGATGTGTTTTAATGCAAAATGGGAGTGTAATTGCCTATACCTCTAGGAAATTAAAACCCCATGAGCGAAATTACCTCACTCACGACTTAGAATTGGCCGCTGTGGTTTTTACACTAAAGAAATGGAGGCATTACTTGTATGGAGTGACTTTTGAGGTGTATACCGACCATAAGAGTTTGAAATACCTATTCTCTCAGAAGGAGTTAAACTTGAGACAGCATCGGTGGGTGGAATTTCTTGAGGATTATGACTGTACAATTAACTACCACCCGGGCAAGGTCAATGTTGTAGCGGATGCTTTAAGTCGAAAAGTACAAGTAGCTGGATTAATGGTTAGGGAATGGAATTTGATGAAAGAGGTGAGTGAATGGAACCCGCGATTTGACCGACAAAGGGTGATTTTCTGCAATATTACGGTAAGATCTGATTTGTTGGACCGAATTAAAGAGGCTCAAAAGAATGACCAGATGGTGCAAAAGTGGACAGAAAAAGTACAAAAAGGAGAGATACAAGACTTTAATGTGAGTTCCGAGGGTACCTTGAAATTTCGTGATCGGATAGTGGTACCGCAAGATGAAGTGATAAAAGGGGATATTTTGGAAGAGGCACATCGATCCAAGTATACAGTACATCCTGGAAGTAGTAAAATGTACCAAGATTTGAGAAGGTTGTATTGGTGGGATAAAATAAAGAAAGAAATTGCTCAATTTGTCCAAAAATGTTTGGTGTGCCAACAAGTGAAAGCTGAACATCAGAAACCGTCAGGTCTTCTACAACCTCTGGAAATCCCTGAGTGGAAATGGGAACATATTACTATGGATTTCGTATCAAGGTTACCCCGTACCCAGAAAGGTCATGACGCCGTTTGGGTAATAGTGGACAGGTTGACCAAGTCTGCTTATTTCTTACCTATAAATATGAGATACTCTTTGGAAAAATTAGTCCAACTGTACATGGACGAGATAGTGAGATTGCATGGGATCCCCATAAGTATTGTTTCTGATAGAGACCCGCGGTTTGTGTCCCGTTTTCGGCAACAATTACAGGGAGCCTTGGGGACGAAGTTGAACTTTAGTACTACTTATCATTCCCAAACTGATGGACAATCGGAGAGAACCATTCAGACACTTGAAGACATGTTGAGGACCTGTATTCTGAATTTTGGTGGAAGTTGGGGACAATACATGGCTTTAGTTGAATTTGCATACAATAATAGCTACCATTCTTCTATACAAATGGCACCATATGAAGTTCTCTATGGAAGAAAAAGCCGATCACCAATATTTTGGGATGAAATAGGAGAAAGAGGGGTTTTAGACCCAATTGCAGTACCATGGATCGAGGATGTGTATGAGAAGGTGAAAGTGATAAATCAGAGGCTTTAGACAGCTCAAAGTCGACAGAAGAGTTATACCGATGATTGACGAAAGGACTTGGAGTTTGAGGTTGGGGATAAGGTATTCTTGAAGGTTACGCCACTTCAAAGTCTCACGGCAGGAAAAGGAAAGAAGCTTAAACCGAGATACGTGGGACTATTCAAAATTCTCTAACGAGTTGGAAATGTAGCATATCGATTGGAGTTACCGACAAGTCTATCCAGGGTTTATGATGTATTTCACGTTTCTATGTTAAAAAAGTATCATCCAGACCCCACTCATGTGCTGAAGCTAGAAGAAATTGACATTGACGAATCTTTAACTTATGAAGAAAGGCCAATACGGATCTTAGATCGAAAGGTGAAGGAATTGAGAACTAAACAGATACCCTTAGTTAAAATTTTGTGGAGGAATCATGAGGTAGAGGAAGTTACTTGGGAAGTGGAAGAGAACATTCGCGCTAAGTACCCTGAACTATTCAATGATCAAGGTAAGAATTTCGAGGACGAAATTCTTTAAGGGGGAGAGAGTGTGAGAACCCTCACTTTAAAACACAATTTCCCCAAATTACTTGCCTTACCCTAGGATTTAAATCACTTATTATATGCCCTTGCATTATATTCTACATGTGTTACAACATTTTCCATGCATTACATTTCATTTCCTTTTACTTGAAGTAAAACATTTTCTTGAGTTGGTATTAAATAATTCACCACTTGCATTTTTTCAAGTGTTCTTTTATTAGTGGTAGGGACTTTATATGAGGGATTAGAGGTGTTAATAAGTATTGGTACATTTGGAAAGGTTAAAACATCATTAGTCAAAGAATTAAGAGGAGTTGTGGACAAGAAGTGGGCTATGTGGCAAAACCCTAGCCAAGTATTTGTTTGACCAAAGGTTAGAAGACAATTTAAACTAAATTTGGCCTTTCTTTTTCTTATGTTGGCCGACTTTCATAGCTCCAAAAAGAAAGAGAGAGAGAGCTCCATATTCTTGCTTTCTAACCCTAGTTGATCAAGAGCAAAAATCAAAAGAGAAAGATCTTGAGTTAGTGAGAAACTTTCCTCCAACCCTAGTGCTTGATTCAAGCTTGAAGCTTTCATTTTGGTGGATTGATTTGGTAGTTCAAGCTTCCTACAAGAGAGGTAAATATTCTTTAAATGATAGTTTTATAGTGTTTTATAATGTACTTTAAGTTTTAATGGCAAACTACAAGTTGTTTGGTTGAGATTTGGAGTTAATCTCTTGAATTAAACAAGTAGTAGTTGAGTTAGATAGTATGCCTACCAAGTGTTTGATGAAATATTTGAACCTTGTTCATGGTTGTTTATGAAGTATTTACATGTTTTAAACCTCTTTTGAGTTAGATTTAACACTTGATATGTGGTTAAAGTGAAAATTTTTAGAGGATGAAGGTTGGATGAATAGAGAAAATTGTGGACTGTATTCATCTCCTTGGCTGACCGGTATGAGAAGGAAGGGTTTCTTCTTGATTTTTGTGGTTTATTTACACCTTAATCATGCCTAAGAAACTTGGCTAGAGATTGGTTAAGCTCATGTGTGAATTGGAATGAAATTTGAGCAAGTAAAGTGGTGGTTTGGTCTATAGTGGACTGGTTTGGTTTTTTTGATGGCTAGACTGCTATGGATATTTTTAATTATGTTTATGTGTTACATTTTGACATCCAATGGTCCTAGGTGATGTGAATCCCTATATATGAACATTTGAGGACTGATTTGGGTGAATTTGAACACAAACAAATGAAGATAGCACCAAGAACTAATGTAGTTTTGCTTGAGGTTAGGGCTGATCCAGGGTTGGAAAATCAGCCGACTTGTCCAAGCTACTGGTACTTCTAGGAGACTAATTAGAGTATGTAATTGGTACCTTTGGAAAGCCCTTCGAGTCTAGTTTCCAACACCACTGACGGCACCTGATTCCGACCTTCCTACAGTGAGATATAGCCGTTTTACCGAGACTGCGCGGGCTCGACTGTTTTACCCGCGAAGAACATTTTAAGCTTGAATGAAACTTTTCTTTTGCCCAACTTTCACGCACTTATTGAACTTGTTTTCTCATGAACTTTTACTGCATTTTGGACCAAATTTGCATGATGAATTGAATGGCTTTAACCACTCACTTGGTCTCTTAATGACCCTACAATTGAATGGGTAATGAACCCAATTTGTTAACGATTTCACTCGTTGCCCTAGAATTGGGAAACGAAGGTGGTCGTAACCGAGATACTTGACGTTTGACTACTACATTGCTTGACAGGTGAGTGTTCCACTACCTGCTATCTGTTATGTGAAATATCTGAATATCTGAAATACTTGATTTTTGACTATTGGAGCCAAATACTGTTTTGATAAAATGGAGGCGAGCGTGTACTTAATCGCACTTGACCTCCCTTGTTTTCTACTGAAGCTCTATATACTATTATTATGAGATGTGATATCTCTATGTATGATTGTGTTTGAGTTGTTTGGGTGATATCCCATCAACTACTGCTACTGTTTGGGTACCCAACCTCATAGGTGAATCGGTCGTATCGAGCCAGCAAGGGCTTGGTCGAAAAGGCCGATAAACCTTGGGGACTGTTTACTGAACACTGGAAATCAGTATACTCGAGTATTACCTAACTACTGTTTTATGGAGTGCGGGCCCGGTAGGGGGTTGACTGGTGGACGGAGATTGGAGAAAGTGGTGTTCTACGGACTTTATATTTTTTTTTAAAATGCAAACGTTGACGGAGAGTCAATGGACCCCAGTATGATCAAGCTCAAGGGGATTTGGCTTTTGGAAGCCACCCGTATCCTTGAATTGAACTGTGATTAAATTGTTATTGTACTATATGGTATTTACTTGGTCATTTTATACCCTTATTTGGCTATGTGCTTACTTGTTTTACTTGGAACCTCGCTGAGATTTAGCTCACCCCACTCTCTTTGTTTTCCTTAACAGATCGGGGACGGACTAACGGTCGAGAGCTTTCTTAGTTTTATTTTGCTTGAACTTGTAACCTTTTGCTAAGATGACTTTACTTTTGACTTTTGTAAGTTTGAATTCAAAAGTTCGACTTATGTTATGTAATGTTAGTATGGAGTGGTAAGTGTGACTTTTTGCGTGCCATTTAAGTTTGGAAAGTTGGCTTGACATTTATATGCCATTAGGGTTTGTACGCTTTGATTTGAAGTTATGTCACCAGTTATTTTGAGTTGCTAGTTCTTTGCTTGACCGAGCCCCGGCGAGAGTTGGACAGGCAGTCCGTTGATACCCTAGGGTTCGCCCTAGGGAGAGGTGGGGCTGTCACAATTATCTTTTGTTCTATTTTCATTTTGCACCTATGTATGTATTATTATTGTGAGGACCCAAAAATTTCTTTAGAATTTCCTCCCATTTTTGAAAAAAATTAATTTATATTTACTTCTATATTTCTTTACTTTGACTATTTAATTATTTACTAGCCCAAAATTTCATGGTGATTTCATTAGTTGAGTCAAGAGTTTTACTTTTATTTTTATAGTTAGAGCAAATTAGGCTTTTTGCGCATTTTGGTTGTGTGATCACTTGGTGAGGTGTGTGTACTAAATTTGGTGGATAAGAGCGAGTATTAAGTAAAAGGAAGTGTGTGATTAAAAATGTTAATAATAAGTTAGTGAATCATAAGTTAAAACACAAGTACGCGAGAGTTAAGGAAAATAGGCTTAAACTGACGTGCACCATTTGTTACCGGTTGAGTACTCCACTTGACCAATACTTTCTTACCCTAATCTCCTTGTTTTTGTTTCATTTAATTTCCCCTAAATTACCCTCAAGTCAGCCACCATTTTTTACTAAAGAAAGGTGAGAAAAGAAAAAGAAAAAAAAAGAATCTTGAGTTGCCAAGTGTCGGCAATCAAGGAAATGTTTGACCAAGCTAAATCCTTTCTTCTTATCTTTCATTTTGGCTCATTTTCTCTCATTTTTTTTTCATGGTAGCCAAAATTTTGGGAGAGAAAAATAAGAGAGAAGAAACCTCCAACTACAACCTTGATTTGCCTTGTTTGAGTTGAATCACAAAAACTAAACTGATTAAACTTGCATCAAGGGTGTTGGGAAGCTTGGTGTGGTGAAAGTTTTGGAAGAAATAGCTTGGTTCCTCACTTTCAAGAAGGTTTTCGAAGATATAAGTTCATCCACTTCTTGTTTCTACCTTAATCTTGCTAAATATGCTGTAGAAGCTTTGAATCCTGGAATATTTTGGATGATTTTCTAGTTTTGGGTTGTTTAGTGAAAATTTCAGCTGGGTTTGTAATTTTTAGCCTTGATTATGTTGGTTAAATGTAAATTGTTGGTATTGAGTTTGGATATGGACTTTGTGAGGTGATTAGTAGTATGATTGTGACTTTTTAGCTTTAAAAAATGAGATTTCAGCCTTGGTAAGAATTTCCAGCTTTGGTATTGGTTGATTATTTGCTAGAAATGAATTATATTTGGATGGTTTTAGGACATGATCAAGAGCTATCTTTATATTCTTACTTGTAGTGTTGATTTGGGGCTGATTTAGAAAGAAAATGAAGCCTTGAATGACTGGAAAAATTGGTAAACACAAAGGAAGTGCTGCTGAAATTTTTCCCACAGGAGACTCTGAGCAGTCTTGGTAAATCTGTATATCTTGGTGTAGAAAAAATCCAAATTGAATTCTGCTTATTGTGTTTGAAATTAGATTTAGAGTACTTTCAACCATGAAAATTTCATAATTTTCCTCAATTATTATGAATATCTGTGATTTTCCAAAGTTGACTAAATTTCAAATCCTGTTCTGTCTTTCTACTGGATAAAGCTGCCACTTGAGATTGGATTTTGACTGACTTGTGGACAAAATCTTGCAAATGTGTCCTCTGAGAAATTGTAACTCTTTGAATCTATTTTCCAACGGTATAAATTTTATAAATTTTGGAATTAAGAACCTTAAGATATGATTTTTCAAATAGCATCGCACAAAACTGGAAAATTTCTGTTTTCCTAAAACTATCCTTACTTTCATTTCCAAGTTTAAGTTGGAGTTGTTAAACCATTTTGAGCTTGGTTTATGATTGGAATGAGGAAATTCTTGGTTACTCATGTCCCTTGGGTCTAAATGTTCTCTTTTCATCCCAAAACTATAATTGCACCTTTGTACTAGTAGTTACTTGAATTTTCTTTGGTTCACCTAAACTTTGGATGGTTGAACCATAATATTTTCTCTTGGTTATTCTTAGGGTTTGTCGGTGATCAAGGGCATAATCCAAAAGGAAACTTTTGACGTTATTTTGCTTAAACTGGTGAGTGTTCGTTGCATGTGTGTGCTTTAAATGACTATGTGAAATGTTGTGAATGTTGCCGGAATGTTAAATGCTTTCCAATGATTGCTAAATGGATTTTTGATGGGCGAGTGTGTACTTTATCGCACTCAACCCAAGCAAAAGTGAATTTTTAATGATTGAATGTTACTTGTGCATGAATGTAAGCCTTTTGGCTGAACTAGACCCTTGCCCTTCGTTGCCAGTCGACTCGAGCCAGAAGCGGATTTGGTCGAGCGACTGGTGACCCTGGGACAATGTTTGGTATACTCGAGTATTACCACGAAATCTGGTGGAGAATTGGCCAGTGAATTCAATGCAATGATATCAATGAATGAATGACAAGATCACTGAAGGAGTTTTCACTTGCAAATGTTTTCTAATGTCGGAGGGATAAGGAAAATGGTTGGCGAATGAATGAATGAATGACTTGAATGAATGGCTCCAAGTGAGCACGTATCCTTCCAATGATTGAATGATTGTTTCTTGAATGACTATTTATTACTATGACAAGTGTTAAATGTGATATTTCCATGTTTTACCTACTTGCTTGCTCGTTTTGGAATCTCATTGGACTTTTAACTCATTCCTTTAGTTTTTATTTTCCTTATAGGAATGGAGATCCGAAGCAATTAAGTGTGAACTAGAGTGTATAACCCTCTTGTACTTATACTATTGGTTGATAGGATATATTTTGGACATTTGGTGTTGTATCATATGTTTGGCTTTTGGGTTGTAAATAAGTTTACATTTTGGTTGAATTGTAGAACTTAAATGTTATTTTGGAGACTTGAATGATTAATCTTGAGAGCTGAGTGAGTAAGTGAGTCCTGGCAAGAGTTGGGCAGGCAGTCCACCAAACCCTTGGATATGCTCTAGGGGGGAAGTGAGGTCGTCACAATTATTATTCATGTATATATGTATGTATAGTTATTTACCGTTACAATTATTATCTTAACTTATTCCACTTGTATTTATGTTTTTATTTTATTTTTGTTTATATCCTTAATTTATTTCATCCATATTTATTTTATTATTGATATTATTGATATTGTTGTTGTTGTTGTCGTTATTATTATTATTATTATTATTATTATTATTATTATTATTATTATTATTATTATAAGCATTTCGTTTAACAATCTAGAATGCATCTTACATTGTATAAATTAATCTAATAAGGCTAGATTAAGATGTCTTAGATTTCTATCTAAATATCTTAGATTTAATTGATTAGGCATAGGTTTGAATGCCTAAATCCAAAATTACTTTAGATTGGGTTTTAAAGTTTAATACCTAAGATAGTCCTTAGACATGGTCTAGTTATATTTAAAATTTATCTATTGACTATTCATTAAGGCCATACTATATTTTTGGCCCAAGTTTACCTGCCATTTTTTTTAGACTTGAATAATAACGACCAAAATTCCTTAGATCCAAGCATTTCCTTATTTCTTCCAGTCCTAATCCAATGCTCCTTTACACTTGGCCCAAGGTCCAATTTAACAAACCCACATACATAATCAACTACCTTCTAACTAGTTACGAAAGAAGGGTACATACATGACCCTCCTTTACTACTTCTCATATAGAAGCGGCATAATATACATTAGTCTAACTGTATTAACAATGTTATTTTCTTAATATTTTAACTATAGATATTTAATAATAAACTTTATCTATAATTGAATGAATCTCACCATCAATAACTTTTATAATTTCATTGATTAAGTTTACTTGAAGGGATCTATCATATAAATATAAATATATAAGTAATCAATATAACAAAAATATCATCTATTATAATATAAATAGTTCAAGTGTATATCAAACCCAATAAGTTGATTGATTTTAAGGCATACACACTTTCAACGTCACCATGTACCTTCTTGAATGCAACTGGAAGCCTAGAACCCATTTCTTATTCGTTATCTTAAGGGGAAGTGAATAACTTAAGGCAAAATGCCCTTTACTTCTTTAAACTCCAAAAGAAATTCATAGCCGTGGCTGTGGATTTTTTTTTTTTTAAGAAAAAAAATATGAGGTTCTCCCTAACAGAGTAAATGTGGACTATTTAGGCTTCCAACAACAATGCCACTTTTCTACTTTGAATTCTTTAAGGATGCGTTTGGTTGGATTTGGTTTTCAAATCCAGGTACTCCTGGGTTATCCAAACCAGTTAAGGAAATTGGTTGAGAAATTGAAATCCAAACTGAGGCGAAAACGGATTTCAAGTGTTCAAATATTAATTCAATTTCACGGAAATAACAAGGTTATCTGAAATGTCGTCCTTAACATCTGTATTCCTATTCCTCATTTAAATATCTTTTTGTTGTGGCTAAGGAGTACATTTTTTATGCCTTCCTTAACTCCTATACTCTGGCATAGTATTTGCGATTAAGATTCAAGAAATTTAGTATTCCATCGTTTGTAGCAAATGACAATGCTATCAAAATTTGTAATTCTTATACAGACCTATAACAAATATACTTTCTAATTCTTATGCTCTCTTAGGAACAAATTTGAGTTGTAAAATATATTTAATGTGCTTAGACAAAAGTATAACTGTTGATTGACAAGATCAGTGAATAAATTATTAACAGCTACACCATTTTTGGTTGCCAGATGGGTTGATAATTTTTGTTGGGTATTTTATCCAACAACCTTGGTGCATAAAACCTTCCTAATCCATTAGACGCAAGGTTTGCTCACACTTAAGCCTATAACACAAACTAATATGCTCACAACTTTCAGTCCAAATTTAACAAACAAATAAGAAATTCTGAAAGCAATGTAATAGCAACTAAATTATTTAATTGGATTTCTTATTCCAAAAATACAGGAATAATTGCAATGTCAATCTCCTTAAAATGAGAAGGATAAATATAAACGTACACAATAATGTTAAAGAGAAAATAACGAAGCACATAAGTACTGAAGAAAATTAAAATTTTCTTACCACATCAAAAAGACCATGAGTGGGGAGAACGAGTAGACAGAAAGTCTAAATGTGGCAATTACAATAACTGACATAATTTCCATTCTTGTTGCTATCAAGCATTGCTATAGTGTTGCGTACATTTTAAATTAGCAAAATGTTATATAGCACACTAATAGTTAATTTGTCACATCAGAAAAACCAGTCTAATAAACTTTACCATGAACCATAATTTCTTGGATTCAACCGATAGGGAGTAACTTTGGAGGGATTAGATTGCTTAATTAACTAACTCTTATTATTAAGTGGTTGGCTACGACTTTTATTCTATTTTTGAAAGACAAGATAGAGTGAAAGACCTAAATTAAACATGTGATAAAGCCATGTGATTAGTTCTATCTCTTACTCTTTTGAGTAATTAACTTACCACTATCTCTTTAAATAAGTTTCAAATCCCTGAAAACTCAAAGTACCTATTTTACTCAGTCTTTTATTTCCTTGCTTTATCAAAATACCTATTTTATTTAGTCATTTATTTGCCTGCCTTATGCAGTCCTTTTTTTTCCTTTTTATTGGTATAATTTCTTATCTTCTTGTGTTGTAATAGACTCTTCTATGACTATATATGAATATACCAATTAATAATTGAAATATTCGTTTATCAATGATGGTTAATTTCTTCCTAATCAACGTACAATTACCTTGATTGTTTTTTACTTATTTCTCTATTTTGCACTTTAATTTGATCATACGGCGAAGTTTTGAGTCCTCTTGAAGAAAGGCGCGAAACACCAACCACGCTTTTGATCTCCCTTTTTTATTTTATTATTTAGTTGATTTTCATCATCAACATGTATCACAAACAATCAAAATTAAAAGTGGAATTTCACCTTAAAGTGTTCGTTCCAGGAGACTAGGACTTGACATATGTAAAAAGATTTAAAAAACTGGTAAAAGAAATAAAAGAAATACTGTATGCAGCCACGTACAGAAAGGAACCAATAAGAGGAAAAGTAACGAAATGGGAAGAATGGCTGAAGAATATGTGGTCTAAGTTGTCGGCTTAACCACCCTTTCTAATGGGCTAGGAATAGAAGAAAATAGGAGGTAGGGTCGACAACTTTCACTACTGTAACCGTATTTGGCTAGCGTGTAATTTCGATGCAAAGGTCAAAAGAAATGATACTAATACTAATCTAAGGCTAACCTATAATTGGTTAGCAGTGGTTTGTAGCGGTAGTGTATCGAATTATAGAGTAATAGAACAATATACAGAAATTGTATCACCTTGAGACAAGACGAATTAACCAAATAGGGGAATTCAAACTGCGTAAACTAATTTCAAGATGGTGCTAACATCTTTCGCAAGTCGTGCTAATTTTATTATCTTGAAAGACATGATAGCTTTTATTAAAAGTCGTGATAGTTTTGACATCTCAAAAATTCTGATAACTTTATCACCTCGAAAAACATGAAAGACTTGTCATTATTTAAGAAAAAATAGTTCATTATTTTTGTGTTTTAATTTCTCTCCTTGATTGAAACATCATTTGAGATCTTTTAGCTAACACATTCCAATGTTCTTCACTAATTTTTCAAACATGCAGTCGACAATGTATTGATAAATAAATCTACCAGATTATTAGTAGATTGGATCTGCTACACATCAATTTCACTATTCTTTTGTAGATCATGAGTGAAAAAGAATTTTGGTAAAATGCATTTTGTTCAATTTCCATTAATACATCCTCCTTTCAATTGGGCTATGCAAAATGTATTATATTCATATAATGCAATCTAAAGATTTTCCCCTTTAGAGAATAATCCATTTTTTTTGAATATAATGGGTCATTCATTTCAACCAAACACATTCTTGACTAGTCTCATGAATTAATATTATCTCAGTATGATTCAAACAATGGGTAGTTATTGATTGCCTTGTAAATTGCTACGAAATAGTTGTACCATCACATGTATATAGATATTTAGTTTGAGATTTTGCTTTATGTGAGTCAGATAAATATCCAACATCAGCATAACCAAGCAATTCATGTCGAAATTTATTCGAATAAAATAGGTCAAGATCAATTATACCTTAGAAATAGCGAAAAATACGCTTAATACCATTCCAATGTCAACTTATAGGAGAAAAACTAAATCTTGCTAACAGATTCTTAGCAAATGATATATCTGATATTGTACAGTTAGCACAATATGTTAGTGCACCAATTGCACTGAGATATAGTATTTTAAGACTAAGAATCCTTTCATCCTCATCTTTTGGTCTAAAGGAACTTTTATCCGAATCAAGAGACCTAATGACCATCGAGGTATTCAATGCATGTGTTTTATCCATATAAAATCACATTAATATTTTTTGAGTATATGCAGTTTGTTGAACAAAAACTTCACCTTTGAAATGCTCAATTTGTAAACCAATACAAAATTTAGTCTTTCCATAATTCTTGATTTCAAATTCTTTCTTCAAATATTCAACAGCCTTTTGGAGCTCTTCAGGAGTTCCAATTAAATTAAGATCATCAACATATACTGCAATAATTACAAAATTTGATCCATTTTTCTTTATAAAAACACATAGGCATATTGGATCATTGGTATAATCTTCTTTATCTAAACGTTCACTAAGACAGTTGTACCACATACATCTAGTTATTTAAACTCATACAAAAACTTTTGTAATTTAATAGAATAAATATCTTTATGATTTGATTTATATGCTTCAGGCATGTTAAATCCTTCAAGGATATTCATGTAAATATTATTATCAAGATTTCCATATAAATAAGTAGTGACTACATCCATTAGACATATATCTAGTTGTTCCTACACTGCTAAAATCACAAGATATCTAAATGTCATCACATCCACTACAGGTAAATATGTCTTATTATAATCAAACCCATATCTTTGTGAAATTCCTTAGCCTACGAGTCTTACTTTATATTTCACAATTTCATTTTTCTCATTTCTTACAAATATTCATTTATATTCCATTGGTTTTATACCTTTTGGGTGTACAAATTACAAGATCATACGCTTCCGTACTCAGAATTTCATGTATGCATTTGGGATCTATAAGAATTTAATATACCTTTGGATTGCTAAGATCTTTTGGTTATTTGTGATTATTTATGTAGTAGAATAACTCACTAATGTAATTACTCAATTGAAAAATTTCATGCATTAAGTGTGAAGCTTGTGTAAATGCACCAACTATCCTTTTTTCTTTTTTGCATAATCATTGATAGTTGGGATGGCCGTTACATTTACAAATTACAATAATAGTATTCTTTTCCTTAAAGAAAAAGGAAAAAGTTGGCTAAATTACATTAAAAAGAATTAAAAAAGTAAATACAATAAAGAAAAAATTGCTTTCAAACAAATAAAGAGAAGAAAAAAATAAATGGAAAAAATTGGGTAAACTACTTTAAATAAAAATTAATAAAATTAATAGCAAATGTGAAGATTGTGTAACTATAGACACATTGTTACTACAAATAAATACTTAAACAAAACTTATATAAAATAAATCGTTGAATGCTCGAAAAGCCCCCAATCATATCAAGATGATCCTGATTGAATTTAAACTCAAATTGTAATTAGAATATTGGATTCATATGCCATACATTCTTTTTTTTCCGGAAACGATAGAAGTTTTTATTGATAGGTTAAAACTGTACAGTATCTGAGCAACGGCTCAAGCATCTTTACAAAAGTATACCTTGACAATTTTAGAAGAGTCGTAAATTCTCTCCTCATCCATTAATATGCCTACTGTATATTCACTGATTCTAATACATAAATACATATTACTGGCATTTGTTACACAAAAAGAGAACAATTGAAACAAGCTAGTTAGGCTATTCATGTCTTCCACTAGTGTCGGCATTCCAATGTCTTATGCTACTGCTGCTTTAATCAAAGATACTAAGTGTTTGTTGCTCGAGCTAATTTTGATTTTCTGCTACCGTTGTTCTTTTGCCTTGACTAGTGCTAGCCTTATCGCTTCAGCTTCAACTTGGATCTTCCGGCTCGAACTTCAGTCCACTAGTGCCCATTCTGTTAATGTTTGAGATCCATTTTTGGTAGCTACTACTCCAATTGCCAACTTACTTGTAGCTGTGTTCTCTGTCGTAGCCACTTGAATCTCGATGACTTGTTGCTCTAGGTTTTCACTCTCTAGCCTCCTCCATGCTTTGCTTGTTTCTGTTGTGCTGCTATCTTCCTTTCTTTGCATTGCCTCTTCAAATTCTATCCATTCATTCTTTGTCTTTTGCACTATCCTAATCACTTCCTAGTGTTTCCTATTGAATTTGATGTTGTTTATGTCTTTACAGATTTGCTAAAGTATGTTGCATGTTAGTGCCGAGTGCTTGTTCCCTCTTTGCATGTATTACAGAAAAAGGATTTATTTTGGCTATAATTAGTTTAAAATGCTCTTAAGTGATTAAATGAGGTTTATGTCCCTTTTTACTTGCATTTTGTCCATAATTTTTATGGGAGTTGGAAATAGACTTCATTTGGATGAAAAAAAGAAAGTTAACAGTTTTGACATATTTTTGTATTTTGGCTACAACTTGAGATACAATGATCGAATTGAGATGATTTTTGAACCATTTTGAAGATAAGAGATGGATCTACAATTCTTGTGAAAATATTGAAATCCAGTTTAAAGGTTTTCTAGATCAAAAAGCTAAATTACAGCAGCCAATTTTGTATGGTCGAAGCTAAAACAAGGCATTGAGAAGTTAAGGGTATTTCAGTCATTTATTAGCCTACACAAATCCAAATGAGGTGATTCTTAATGCATTGGAAAAATAACTCAAAGGGCTACAAGTGTTATGTTTTGGTCAAGAGTTAATTCAGCTTCTATCATTGAGAAAAGTTCGATTGAAGTGGATATAAAATTGGAATGACCTTGAAGACTGAACAGAAATTGAGAAGCAAAGCAAGGAGCAATCTAGCTGACAATCCGGCATTCTGGCTGGATTCTTGGTAGGATTATGTTTAGAAATGGCTGCTCTCCATTGCACAACTTGTTTTTTCGTTCAACAATTCACAGCTATTGATGGACGTGTGACAATTTTGCAGTTGTAAAAGAGATGTTTGAAGCCTCATTTCTTGACTAAATTCATCTATAAATAGCCATCAAGTTGCAAGACTCGAGCGCTTGGAGAGTGTAAGAAATACCACTAAAATGTAGTTCTTACAGTTCTTACATTTTCTTAGTGTTAGGTTAGTAGAGTATAGGATCATTTAATTAGTTAGTCTATCCTTCTTGTTTATTAGTTAGGCAAAGATGAAGAAGGAGACGAAGATGGTGGAGATAAACTCACGTGATAAGGGTTACATTTCTTTTCAAACTCTTTATCTTTTGTACTTGATTCTATTGTTTATTTAATATACAAGTTTGGATTCTATGTTTATTAAGTGTTTCTAAAGTTTATGCCTTGGGTTTGGTTGAATTTTTTATGATTGTTAGTGTTTATTATTTGGCTATTTCATACTATTGTTTTGAGCAAGTTATTTAACACTTTAGCTCTTTAAATCATGATTAACTTGGTACCATTAATTATGATTATCTAAAGGTGTTGTTTCTTCAATGAAAATTGAGATTTAACATTAGTTCAAGAAGTGCTAAACCTGGGGGATACACTCACGAGAATAAAGGTGCACTTTTGTGGCTTTAGTGATTCATTTTATGTAATTTCATAGAGGTAATTAACTTGTAACTAATGTCATAACCACGAGAGTAGACATGGATTAGTTATAAGTATAGTTGATTCACTACGAGATTAGGTTTCACATGCATAAGGAAAATACGCCATTGCTCGCCAGGATAGTAGTACTCAATGATACAAAAATAGCACTTACATGAGTAGTTAGGAATACCATAGCCTAAGGAGTTTTTATTTGTTATTTTTTTGCACAAGTTTGGCATAGTTTTATTTCTTTTAGTTCATTGATCATCTAAATAATAGAGAAGCTTTAGTAGTGCTGGTAATTTGAGATCGACCCGATATATGCTCTAAACTACTAATTTGACCTATATACTTATAGTTAAAATATGTATAAGTTGGATTTAAACTTGTACACATATCAAAAACCCATCAGCCTTCTTTCCTTGAGTCCTGTTGTTGTTTCTCCTCTTCTTTCCTCATCAAGGCCTTGTAGCAAGATTTGACTATATACTCACCTTGCTTGCTATGTATCCAATAGTTTTTGTCAGCTATCCCTGACTAGCTTATTGGAATCTTCAATATGTTCTCTGCATCTTGTTTATTGAAGATTTTGAAGATTATGTTCCTATGCGATCTATGATTACTCATGAGCTCATCAACCTTCTGTTTGTCATAGTTTGTTGGCTTAACTATTGTTGACCTCCCATGGGGATTGTTAGGAATCTAGCTGTCCTTCCAGATATTGATGCTTTTCCCCGTTCCCACTCTTTTCATTACTCCTTCCTTCACTATATCCCTTGCTAACATGATGTTTTGCTAGAATCATAAAGCATTTTTAGGCAGTTTGTAGTCAAGGATGGATGCATTTGGGTAGTATGGCTTTCAGAATCCTACTCACCAATAGATTTGGATTCCTTATCATCCTCCATACCTGTTTCCCAAGTAGTGTTATGTTGAAGCATTGGACATCCTTGAATCCCAGTCTTCCTTTTTTCCTTTCTCTTGCCATTTTGGTCCAAGAGCACCGATGCATTTTCTTTTTTTCTTCTGTCTCTCCCCACTAGAAATTTGCCTTTGGTCCCATGATATCCTTACATAACTTTGCTGTAAGCTTGAAGCATGACATAGCAAAAGTAGGCATAGCCATTGTCACTGCCTTAAGCATTATTTCTCTTCCTGTTGCACTGAGCATCTTGTTCTTCCAATTGCTCAACCTGCTTCTTTTACTATCTCTTATGTAGCCAAACACCTGTTCCTTTGTTCTTGTTATCACCATTGGAAGACCCAGATATTTGCCTTGTGTAACATGTTGTTGGATTCCCCTTAGTATAGCAGATTTTCTCTCTTGGTTCATCCTTGGTGTTCTTACTAAACAGGATTGAGGATTTTTCCAAATTGATCATTTGGCCAGATTCCTATTCATATTAGTTCAGGATTTCCTTGAGGTTTAGTGTTTCCTCCTTAGCTGCTTTGCAGAAGATAAGTGATTGTAGGTATGTGATTGCTGGTCCATTCCTACTTACTTTCAGTTCACTTAACTTCCCTTGTTCTGCTACTCTCCTTAGTAAGTTGGAGAATCCTTCGAAACATAGAAGGGACAGATAAGGTGATAGGAGGTGACTTTGTCTGATACTTCTAGTTGGCTTAACATATCATTTTGTTTCTCCATTGATGTTAAAGGAGTAGGAGGCTATAAAAATGCATTTCATAACCCAACTCACCCAAGTTTCATTGAACCCCATTTTTTCCAGCATTGCCTTTAGGAATCCCCATTCTATTCTATCATAAGCTTTGGACGCATCAAGTTTAACAGCCATATAACCATTATTGCCTTGTCTTTTGTTTTTTCAAAAACTGTATGAATTCATGTGAGATAATGATATTATCCATTAATAGGGATGGCAATGGGGATGAGTGCCCGCGGGGGTTGGGACGGGGGAAAATTTTTCCTCCCATTTAGAAACGAGGCGGGGAAGTATACCCTCACCCCATCCCCCATCCTGCCACCCGCTCAAAAAATATATATAAATAAATATATATATGTATATAATTATATATAATTAGTTACAAACTTATGATAATGATATATCAGTACAAGCATTATATAATGTATATTAGTGTAACACTTTTTCTCAAAAAAAAAAAGCATAAGTACAATAATGAATTAGTGATTGTATTTATGCCAAAAGTGAAAACTTGACTACTTTAGTTGTATTTATTTCATCATGTTGGATTGTATTCAAATAACTTTTGTTTGATTATTTTTATGAGTTTCAATTGTGAAATTACAATGGATAATAATTTGATGATGTGTTGATATTTTAGTGTTTGATTATTTGCTAAAATTTAGCTATAATAAAATTATATAACAAATTTTATTAGCCCCGTAGGGAAAGCAGGGAGGGGCGAGGGTAGGGGCATGGGGGAACGGGGGGCGGGGGCAGGGGGAATTTGTAGGCAGCGGAATGGGGGACGGGGGACTCACCTTGTTGCCATCCTTATCCATTAATTGCCTGTTTGGAATGAATGTTGATTGATTCTTGCTAACGCAAAGGTCTAGAACATGCTTGATTCTGTTAACAAGGATTTTGGAGATGATTTTATAAAGCACATTGCATAGGGTTATGGGTCTATACTGTTTGACTTTAGTGGGGATATTGACTTTGGCGATTAAGGTGATGGTGGTATGATTAAGTGCTTTAAGGATTTGGCCAAAATAAAAAAATAAAAAAACTCTTAACACCATTTATCACATCCTCTTTCACAATGCTCTAGTATTTTTGAAAAAAAAAAGAAAAAAAAGGTGTCATCCCATCAGGTTCTGGAGCTTTGTTAGGATTCATTGAGAAAATTGCATCTTGTATTTTCGAATTGTATTTTCGAATCCTCTGTAGGTCTATTTAGATAATCATTTATCTGAGGGGTAATGGTTTCAGGTATACCATATAGTATCACCTCTAGGTCAATATGGCAAATAAAAATGAACAACTACTAATAGTAATTAGTTACTTCAGTGACCATGTCATCCTCATCAATCGTCCAAGAGCCATCTTCCTTCTGCAAATTCAGAATCCTATTCCTCTTCCTCCTTCCTTTAACCACTGCATGAAAGTACCTTGTGTTCTTATCCCCCTCTTTCAGCCAGTTCAATCTTACTTTTTGACTCCAATATTGGTCCTCCTCTTTATATGCCTTAACTAACTCTCTCTTTAGGCTAGTTATTCTTGCTACCTTTGTGTCCTCGGCAAGAGTCTTTCCTTTTCTAACATATCTTTTAGCTGTTGAATCTTCTTCTTAGAGTTATGGAGAAAGCCACTTCTCCATTTCCGCAGAGTCACCTTACATTTTTTAATTTTGCTGGTCAATCTAAACATTCGGGACCCCTCACAGCTAGTCTCCTAAGCTTGTCTGATCACTTGTCCTACTCCTTCCATTTGTGTCCATCTTTTGTCGAAATGAAACATGTTCTTCTTTTTCTTCCCTTCTAGTTTGGTGTCCAGTAATAGCATGCTATGGTCCTATGCAAAACTATCAATATGCATGCACTTTGTTTTGTCAAAAAGAGATATCCATTCTCCACTACCTAGACCTCTATCCAATCTTTCTTTTATTTCACCATTTTGCCAATTGTTACTCCAGATCCACTGATTCCTTTCATATCCTATGTCCTCCAGTTGGTTATCTCTAATGAAGTTCCTAAAGTCTTGAAAGCTCCATTCTTCCCTTATCCTTCCCTCCCATTGCTCTTCATTACTATACAGGTCATTAAAGTCTCCTATTACTATCCACTTAGTTCCTTACAGTTCCTTTCTCCTTCTGATAACCTCCTATTGGCATTTCCTAATCTGCTGATCAAAGCTTGCGTATATTCCAATAAGCCACCAATTAGTTCCTACTTCCTCATCTTCAATCAAGACTTCAATAGGCTAAGTGATATATTTTCTTAATTTTCACCTCACAATTCCACATCAATATCATACCTCCCGATCTGTATAGAGTCTTCACTATGTAGCAATTATCAAATTTCAGGATTTTCTTGACTTTTTTCCATATACTTCTTTTTGTTTTTAGTTTTACTCAAAAAAGCAACACTTGGGGAGAGGAGGTTATTCATCTCCTTCAAGTGGGAAATTGTCAAGGGGCTCCCTGCATCTTGGCGATTCCACACTAGAGCCTTCATTGGTCACTGAGGGACCAGGTAGGGCTGGCCCCTTTCCCCTTTTGTGTATCATTGTTGTCCTCCATATTCACATCACCTTTGCACTTCTTTACCTGCCAGTCTTGTTCCCCTACTTCTTCCATTATCTCATCTCTGAGTTGCAATTTTCTTTTATTTCCGTAAATCTCCCTCAGTGGGGTTCTATCCCTTTTGGATTCTGCTCCATTCTCCTGTATCTTTTACCTCTCCTATGCCCCACTTCCTGATTTCTTTCCCGTATGTCTCAACTATCATCATCTCTTCATCACTCCTTTGTTCAATTTCCTACAAATCAGGTTTGTCTCTTTCCTTTTTTCTACTACAGCTTATACCACCTACAACCTAACTTATCATTGGTTCCTTGTTTGCATTTGGCTGTGTAGTATCAGTGCCTTGTATCTCCCCAGAGTAGGTACCCTCATCTCTCTGTTTTTTTCTATTGTTTCTTCCAATCCCTTTTCCTTCACCTGTCTTACTGCATTTCCTTTTCTCATATCCTCCTGTTTTTTGGTAATGTCCTCTTCTTGTTTCTTGTCAGAGTTTTCAGTCCCTTTCTGTTGTACCTACAACACTCTTGATATATGTTTTGTTTTGCAACTGTTCTCATCCAAGTGCCTATGTTCATTGGCTTTCTGCTAGTTATCTTGATTTTCTCTTCTGATCAATTCTCCATCTTTCACACCCCATACCTGTCTATAATTAATCCAGATTTTTTTTACTATTCTCTTTTTGGAGTGATCCCTTACAATTTGAGGTTCTTAACCATGGTCCATATTGGTTTTGGCTTTGGCCTTTCTGAACTGATATTGGGTCCTTGCAGTTCCTCTCACTATGACCTATGATTCCACAACTATAGCAGAAACCTGGGCATTTTTCATACCTAAAGTTCAACCATTTTGTCACCCCATTCATTGGAACTGTTGTTCCTCTTAGTAGTGGTTGGATTATGTCTGCTAGAACCAACAACTTCACATGCTTCCCTTCTTTCTCCCTTGACTATGGTATGCTGACCTCTCTTACCTCAGAAAAAATTGATCCTATTTTCCTTCCTGCTATTTTTGAGATCCAATGAGTTGGGAGGTCCCAAATTTGTACCCAGAGTGGAGCCAGTCTAAAAGCTTTATCATTGTTCTCTATTCCTGCTTTCCATTCTCTCAGTACTAATATTTGGTTATCAATTATCCATGGTCCTCCCATCAAAATTCTTTCTCTATCCTGAGCATCTGGAACTAAAAATTGGAAAACATTTGGTCCTAGTTCAGTGACTTTCAGTCCCTTTGGATAACCCCCTGCCAGTGTAGCAAAGTTTTTCACTCCAATGTAATTGGCAATCTTCTCTCCCCTAACCTTCCCAATAATGCTTTGTTGACATTCCAGTATACCATCATCTACATCCCCCAGATCTAGTTGAATTCCTCCTTTCTCTTTATTAGAGAGGGCAAATTTCTATAGTACTTCTATCAGTTCGTCCGCCATTTGGGCCTTAGGTGATACTAAAAGTAAACCTAGCTTTTACTACTCAAATTAATATTATCTAGTAAGATCTATTTAGTTGGTGAAACACAACTTGAATTTTCACAAGATAAATGTTATCCAAACTGGCAAAGGTTAGTGTGTGCAAAGCTAAGGTTAGTGAGTGCAAAGTCTCAAGACTGGTACTCAAGTCCAAGGCAAAGGTAGTTATAAAGTTTAAACTTACCTGTCCTTAGCTCCCCATAACTCTTCTTTCAGTATTTGTCAGAATCAACCTCGGTTGGATTTCCGACCAGCATTAAGGAACATTGATGGCTTTAGTGGTTACTTATCAGTTGCTTCCAGCCACCAACATAATTCTCTGCATTAATTCTTCAGAGTTTGCTGCTTCAGTTGTTTGAGAGTTTGAGCTTTTGAGTTTGGGATTTTGAGGTTTTAAAGTTTGAAATGTTTGAAAAAGTAGCAAAGTTCGAAAAGTTGAAAGAATTGGAAGAGTTAGGAGCTCCCGCACCAAAGAGAGAGAACTCACATGTAGAGGGAGAAGCTCCCACCAAGGAGAGATAAAACATCAATCTTTTCATATACCATACATTCGTTTATTCTAATTTTTCCTTTTCGCTGTACGGACTAGTGCGGCGTTTGGATCATTTTTTATAATCACCATCCGTTGTTTGTTGTCTGTATTGCTTTAGTGCAACGTTTCTACGTCATTTTTAGATATATATTCACTTTATTATTTTCAATGAAATTTGGGCTTGCATCCTCCCAAGTACAGTATGACACCTACACCCGGTCCACAGGGTACGTCAAATAAAAACCCAAAACATACCTAAAGAGGCAACAAAATAAAAATCAAACTAGGAGCAATCAAGCTCGCAAATTCAAACGAAACATAACCGATGGAAACCGTACATGTTTATGAAAACAATTTAGTCTGAAAATTCACTAATGTGTAACCTTATTTACAGAAAGCTACAACAAGGCCAATAGCAGGCTCAGTAAACACCCCCCATCATAGCAGAGATATCATCAAATGTCCAAAGATCCATCTCATCCCCACCATCCTGGACTGCAACCCCATTTAGGAAGGCGTCAAGAGATGCATCCCAATTTCCCTCAAGATAAGGCATCTGAACCACCTTCATCTGGGACTCAAAAGCTGAAAATTCTTCAGACAACTTCTTGTTATTGTCATCAGCAGGCACCAAATCTAAAGGACTAGTTTTCAGTTTCTTTGATGAGTTTGCATCCTCCACAAATTGGGGTTCTTCCCAGTCTATTGCAGATGAAAAAATCGATGATATTTCTGGAGTTTTTGGGCACTGTTCTTCCCACCCAAAGTCAGAACAACCAAAGGAACTACTTCCTTGATCAGAATTGAAGCAAGGGTTAGCACAATCAGATTGGAAATATGACTTGAATTCCATATCTCCAACGGTAGGATAAGCATCAACAGAGCTGAACTGCTTTGCTGGTGGTTTCTCTTCAACAAGATTCAAAGAATTGCAGTGGTCATTTTCTATGTTGCTCATGAAAGTCATGCTCTCGTTCAGACTAGGTTGAACCTGACTTTGATCTTCCTTGACTCGTACTTTCTGAGGATTCGCAACTACAGTGCGTCTTGAGGCAGAGAGTTGAGTTTCATCAGGAAAATTCAACTTAGCTTTTTTGCCTCTGATCCTTCGAGCCTCAGTATCATACGCTCTGGCAGCTCCTTCAGCAGTGTTAAAAGTTCCAAGCCAGACTCGTACACCTTTCCTTGGGTCACGGATCTCAGCAGCCCATTTGCCCCATGGACGCTGTCGGATACCTCTATAGTGGTTCTTCCTCTTTCTCTTTAAGTATTTTCCAGATTCATCACTGGAATCAGATGAATTTCCACACTTGGTGCCTTCATGACAAGAAATCAATATTTCAGAAACGGGTCGCAGCTATAGATGAACCAAAATTCAGACATTTAGATACTATGTACAGGGGGTGGGAGGAAGCAGATACACACAGCTAATTTCTTGTATATAAAAGCTACTTTACTAAATTGACAACATGTAATTTCCTTGTAAAACGAAAGTTGTAATGTACAAGGACCCTTCAACCAAAAAAAAAAAAAGACAGACAAAAACTGTATACACAAAATATGATTGGAAAAATTATCTGTTTCCTACGCAAATTCAGTAAGTTTTTTAATCTTGCACTTCATACCTCCAAAAAATGATCTTGCAAAAGCATTTTGATCAGGAAGTTCTTTTTATTTCTTTTCTACAATTTTTTGTACTACTCTTTCTCCGCTGGGTAGATCAGAGAAAGTACATGACAAAGTTCAGAATCATTATTCTTTTGACCATTTTATAAACACACTGATAATATATTTACCCAAAAAAATTCCTTTGATCCATCATTACCAAAAGCCTAAAAGAAAGATAATTAAAATAAGACTAATGCTCATCCAAAAACTCCAAAACATATGATCCAACACGGTACCTAAATCCAATCAAATTCAAAAAAAAAAAAAAAGGGAACAAGAAAAGAACTGGAATTCATTCGTGAACCAAAATTATATCAAACTTTTTTTCCCTTTTAACTTGAATCACAAAAAAAAGGAGCAAACTAGTCCTAACTCTTTTTTTTTTTTGGCAGCAAATGCAAACTAGTCCTAACCAACTAGTCTAAACTAGGTTACAAACCAGTAAAAGAAAAAAAATCATTATTTCCAGACCATTTAATGACATAAGTCCCAAATTCAAGTTTGATATTTAAACTCTCCCAAATTCCTAAACCAAATACCAAATTTTTAAATCAGGAGCTCCCGAACCAAAATTATCCACAAAATGAATACAAAAATTACCTCGAGAGAGGATGGCAGAATGTTTGGAGGCAGAGAAACCGAAAGGCTTGACGTCTTCCAGCTCCTCCACTGCTTGATCGGAGAATTCCCGAAAATCAGCCTCGAACTCGTCGTCTAGGTCAATGATCTCAGACCTAAGTTGCTTCGAGTAGAAATTGCTAGTATTCTTCTTCTTCTTAATGTCCTTCTTGCTATCAGGCAGATCGCCACCTCCGCCGATTCCCCAGAGCAAGTCGGCGGTTAGCCGGTGGGACGATCGGCTCGTCTGTATATAATCGGAAATTATAGCTCCACCACACATGACTTTTTGGGTTTTCCGATTAGAACGATTCTCAAGAAAAATTAAGACAAATAAATAATTATTTTGTAGGCAAAGCTTTTCAGATGACGAGAAATCTGAGGGAAAATGTCATGGGGATTTTATAGGGCGGGAGGGTGAGGTGGATGACAAGTGCTTTTACTGTTTTACCCCTCTCCTATGCTATTAATTGCGGTTAAGAAATTTGCGAGACAGAAATATCCTTGTGATTGATATAATATTGCGATTATGGCAGAATGTACTGCAGCATTAGAAGTTTCAAATTAATTTTGGGGTTATTATCACTTTACCCCCTTCAACTATATCACTACTATCAGTTAACCCATAACGTTATATTTTAGTCACTTTACCCCTATAAGTAATTCAACTAAACATGTTAAGAAATTTTAGATAAAAATACCCTTTTATTTTATAGTATTACTACTTTATTCCTTTAAATTATAGTGATATAAACACTTTAATTCCTAACATTATTTATAAACATTTTAATTCATTGTTAATCTAATTAGTATGATAAAAAAATTTAAATATATTTACCCTTATATATATATAATTAAAAATAAAAAAGTTGGAATGATTATTCTTTTTTTTCACTTTAAGAGATCCAATAATATAAAAATAAAAGAGTTTTCTCAAATTTCTTTTTTCACACTTATTAATACTAGAAAAAGAAAAGAGATAGGAAAGAAGAAGACAAAAAATTAGATTTTACAAAAAAAAAAGTCTAAAATTATCGTGTTAATTTGAGGTTGTTGGGATTAGGATTGAAATCTGATGGTAAATAATAAAGTAAAATAATTTTAAAATAATAAAAGTATTTAATTCTTTCTTATTTGTATTTTTTTAAAAAAAAGAACTGGAGCTCTCTCTCTGTATCTCTCTGTATCTCCTCCTTTCCCTTCCACTCTCGATCTTTCTATTTTTTTTAATATTATTAAGATTGTCAAGAAGAAAGAGATTAATATTCTAATTTTTTTTCTTGACACTAAAGAGAGGAAGAGTCACTCTAAATTTTTTATTATTTTTATTATATAAAAAGGAGGGTATTTTCTTCTAAAGTTTTTAACTTGCTAAATTGGTTTAATGGTGGGATAAATTGCCTAAAAAATAACTCTATGGGGTAAATTGATAATGAGACTATAGCTTATGGGGGTAAAGTGATAGTAATTTTAAGGGCTAAATTTATCTTTTTACTTTAATTAACAAACTCCATTAAGTTTAACCGTTAGTCTTGGGGTTAAGTGACTAAAAGATAATGTTAAAGGGGAAATTGATAGTGGCACCGAACGTTAAAGGGGTAAAGTGATAATAACTCTTAATTTTGAAACCAAGATATTTTCTAAATTTACGGCGTGAGTGACACAAAAGAATAAAAATTTGATATGAATGAGAAAGTGAATGAAGCTATTTTTGTTTTAAAACCTAGTATATCTATACTGATATAAAATAAAACTAATCAAAATTGTGATCAGCTTATTCTTGATCAACAACAATAATTATGTTAAATAAAAATATAATTTTTAAATTTATTAAGAACTTGAACCAATACAAAATTTTTTTAGCATTTTAAGTGAGCCTATTAAATGCCAATATGATTTTAAAGTTAATATTATATATACAGACATTCTATACGCGAGTAAATATGGATGCGTGTTACTTAATCTAAATTTGAATTTTAACTTTAATTCTTGCACATGTAACATGTTTTCAAATTCATCAGTACATACACTATCAATGTCTATAAGGTTAATTTTTCTTTTAAACAATAGCTCAAGCATGGAAATTTTAAAAATTGGTGAAAGGCGTTTAGTGTACAAATTTGATTTTCGAAACTTCTCATGCAAAGAGTGAGTGATGAAGTGAAATTGCACATGCAAAATTTCTAGAACATCACGTAAGCAATGCTGTGGACTTGGTGATCATTAGATAGACATGCCACAGCAAGAATTCACAAATTCTTGAATTTTGAAAATTTTGCATAAATATCCAAAAAGTTGCCAAGACTCTAGAAAATTCTGCCTAACTTGAGTCCTAAAAGTTACTTTGACCAAAACTGAGCGGCCTACTGGTAGTCACCAAGATCGCGGAATCCACAACGTGACTTCTACCAACTACAACCGCGTGCTCTTTTTTCTTCTTCAATGGTAGGAATGTAAAGTAACTCTAGTTACTTCGAGAATATTCATTTTACAAACTTCTACCAACTACTAAAAATTTTTTACAAATAAATGCTATTTTGGTGTCCAAATTTTGACACATAAACAGTTTTAGTGTTCAATTTTTGAAAAAAAAAAAAAAACAAATCTGATACCTAAACTTTTAACTTTTAAGTATATTTAGTGCCCTAGATAATTTTTTGGCAAATTCCTATTGATACGAATCATGTGATAGTCACGTGTCCGGCAGCTAATATATAAAATATGCCAAAAAAAATGTAAGATATCCTTTTGACATTCAGGTAAAGATGAAATACAGCCAAAGAAGGATTAAAGGAATAAGATGAGCAAAGTTGGACAAGTGATTAAAATTTTAAAAATACCTCTCTTGGCACTTAGTGTCGGAAGGATATTTTACATTTTTTGACATTTTTTATGGAATAGTTGCCGGGACTCTTTTCGATAGCAATTTAGCAAAGTTTAGGGACTGACATCGTTCATGTGTCAAAATTTGAGTACCACAATTGCATTTTTCTCAAAATTTCTAAATTGCCAGAACCCAAAAAAAGCCTAAATGATAAAAATAACTTTAATTTTAGTAAAATGATAAATATTTTGAGATATTTCAAAATAAAAGTATGACACTTTAATGGGACGGAGAAAATATAAAATAGAGCATATGAAGAAAGACCGATTTCTTATGCTAAATTGTGGATCCAAACCCAAGTACATGAACCTTGTCGCCTTTTGAGAGGGAGAGGGGAGGGTGTTGGCGGCGATGGTGGCGGGTGATGAGTGATGGGTATTGTGTAGTGTGTACAAGAAGAAAGGTAAATTTTTTTAAAGGTATATTTGAAATGTGTTGTATTTTTGGCGTTATTTTAAAGTTATTTTTGGAGTTTATTACTATAAACTAAAAAATAAAAAAATTCAAAAAAACTCTTAAACCCAAGCATAGCTGATAATATGTGTTTCGATGGAAGATTATTTGCAATATTATTTAGAATAATTATTGTATAATAATGTATATAAGATAAAAGCGTAATTGAAAATTATATTCGTGACGCAACTAAAATAATATTTGAAATAAAAGGGTGTTTTGAAATTATTCTCTTAACACATTTTGTTATCATCTTTGATTTGACATAAATGTCATCATAAAAAGTGCTACGATATTATTCCTCTAATAAGCTTTCTCAGAAAGTACAATCCAAGCAACTTGACTATGGTGAAATAAACCATTAGACAAAGTCCAGTCTTATGGAGAATTTTTTTAATGCATAGAATGCCCTAAATTTCAATGCGAAAATAGATGCCGTCTGTAGAATTAAAATGTGTTTGGTTTTATTGGCTGTTCGGTGACACACAAGTCATCCAAATTTTCATATAAATTTATGTTTCAAATGTCATAAATATTATCATTTATATCCAAATTCAAATTTATAAGCAAAAAATAGTGTAGCTGTAAGCCTGTAAACCCAAAAGATTCATGCAACGGGAGGCACCTATGTGTATAATTGACTCTGTATCTAATACTCTTTTGGCAACTTGACAAGATTTATTTATGAGGTCTCATATGTATCATTTATTCTTTAGATTGTTATCAGATGTGAAGAATAATTGGAGTTGCAAGTGGGAGTAGGGATAATATTTTAATCCTACCACTTTGTACAGAAGATAAGCTCGAAGACTTTTGCCTTGTCAACTTTGTCCAGTTCAGTACTTTATTTATTTATTTTTTTAATAACGAGAGATGCATTTAGCCCATCAATTATGGCTGTTTAACCTGGTTAATCTATTTTTCCCCCAAAAAGCTATAATTTCCATGGATTCTTAATTAAAAAAAAAAAGAGTTAGAGTAATAAGGTCTTGATCTAATAGTTAATGTTGAGACTCTATAAATTGAAGATCTTCATTTCAAGTCTCAATACATGGAATTTTTTCTTCCACTATTTCTAAGTTAATTTATACCATTATTGAATTATAATTCTCATCATTTGTATGAGTTAATTTGTTTAATTGTAATTCGGGTTGTATTACCCCGTCCTGTAATCATATGGAAGAAAAAAAAACCTTAAATATTTCCATGCTCTTGGCAATGGACAAGTTATTAAGAAGGAGAGGGAGGGAGGGATAGATTGGATGGTACGAGAGAGAAGGGAATGTAAGTGAAATCTTTCAGTTCGAGAACTCTTGCTTATATAAAAACAAAAATCTTAAAAAAAAAGTATTAAGAATTACTGCAACATAGGGAGCTCATTATAATCATAACTAAATTAAGTAATTATAACAAATTATTGAATTCTCCTTAAAGGCAGACTAGTCGGACCCAACTCATATGCTAATCTCTTGTATGGATCTGAACCTGAGATGCGCATAGGGACTAGAATTTCTAAATTTTGTATGCGGTACTTAAAATATAAAATAAGGATAATTTGGAAAACCTCCCTTGAGGTTTCTAACTATTTCACTGACTTTTCTCCAAAATTTAAAAATTACACCAATCTCTCTTGAGATTAAGTATCTTATAACGTTTATGTCTAACCAATAATTAAAAAGTGAAATTAGAAGAGAGAAGACAACATAGTTTCATCATTACCTTTCATTTACTACATTATTTAATTAATTTAATACCAACTCAACATTAAAGGAAAACATTAATTTTGCTGTTTATCATTAGGGATCAAATCATATATAGCATCAAAAAATAGTATATTATTTTATATTTTTCACTCAATACAAGACTAAATTACTCTTTTCAATTGCATACTCATTGTCAAACGTGATCAATAACAAATAATCAAAAATTTGTAATTAAAATATTACAGAGAACAAACTTTAAAATCATAAATATTCTTATTAACATATTAAGGTTAGTTATTGAGATTTTATTGTATTAAACTTCACTCCTTGTAATATTTTAGTTGCAAATTTTTTTTATTATTTATTGTTGATCATGTTTGACAATGATTTCGTAATTAATAACAGTAATGTGAATCTTATATTAAATGAAATATATAAAATGATATACTATTTTTGATGTCATATGTGATTTAAATCCTGATGATAAATAGCAAATTCTAGTGTTTTCTTTAATGTTTTGGGCTGATATTAGATTAATTAAACAATTTAGCAGATGAGGGGCAATGGTGAAATCACATTATTTTCTCTCTCCTAACATCACTTTTTAATTGTTGATTAGACCTAGATGTTGCAAGATAATAAACCTCAAGAGAGATTAATGTAATTTTTAAAACTTGAAGGGAGATGAATTAAATACTCAAAATCCTTAGAGGAGGTTTCTAAATTCCTATAAAATAGTGTACAACCCTTTGCAGAAAACTACAAAAAACCTGACCTGTGATTTGCGCAGAGGAGACTTCCAGGGTTTGAAATCGACCACGTTCCTGTACCAGGGTTTGGCTCCACAATTTAGCATGGGAAGTCGGCCATTCTTGATATGGCTTCGTTTGAATTAGCTGATTTTAGGAATATTTAAAAATATTTTATTATAGTAATGTATATGAAAAATTTTTACTAAAAATATTTTTAGTGATATTTTTGAAATATATTTTAGGATATTTTTAAAACTTAAAAATTTTTAAAATAATTTTTAAAAATTAACACTCAACCTACTACCACTATCCACCACCGCCACCATCCACTCTCTCCCTACTCGTCTCTTTTCCCCGTCCCTCTTCTTCCTCCTCCCTCTCTCCCCTCCCACCTTTCCCTTTCCCTCCCCTTTCTCACCATACCCTGCCTCTCCTCTTCCTTCCCCTCCTCAATTTGGCCTCGTCAAGACCAAATCGTGGCCTTTGGTCACCTCGATCTGGTTGAGGCTAAAGGGGAGGAGATGGGATGTGGTAGGGAAGGGGAAGGGGAAGGGGAAGGGGAAGGGAAGAGGGAAGAAGGAAAGAGAGGGAGGAGAAAGAAGGAGGGAGAGAAAAGAGGAGAAAAGAAAGAGAGGAGGAAGATGATGGGTGGGGGTGATGGTGGTGATGATAGATGGAAAAAGAAAATAATATATATTTTATTTTTTAATTTTTTGTGTATTTAGAGTTATTTTTGATATATTGTATGGATATGGTGTTTTTGGAGTTGTTTTTGTTTGTGTATTATTGTAACATTTTATATAAAAAACTTGTTTTGTCCCATACTCCCATTTCGATATTCTAACTTTTTAAAATAGTGCCATGATTATAATGTTAGTACTTTTATTTTTAACTTTGTCCTCTAAAATTCAAATTTTAATTTTGAATCCAGCATCAAATATATGTAAAGATAGGAATGGTATTAGAAAAATAGAAAAAGTAATTTTGACTTTAATAAAATGACAAATATTTTAAAATGAAAAGTATGACAAATATTTTGTGATAGAGAGAGTAATTATTAAAGTCAATGCGAAAAATCTTTCGTCAAATTATAGAAAAACTTTTCCACTTCAAAGATCGATACATGTTAAATTTTGGGAAAAATCATTCAAAACATTTCTTATATTTCGTCAAATAAATTTTTTCATCCTTCACTTTTAAAATGATAATTTTACGTTCCTTATAAAATTATGTTAGTAAAATTTGGTCTCAAGTTAGATTTTTTACCACATTTTATCCTAAGTCCATCATGTGACTCATACATGATCATTTTTTCAGGGACAAAAAGATTAGATTCTATTTGTAATTAAACAAATGATTCGATTCATATTTATTTTTTCCTAAAAATGTAAGATCTAGCCCAAATTATATTCATTTTTTCAAAAGAAAAAGTGGAATAGAACCCAATCCATATTTATTGTTATTAAAAAAGTGGGATTTGGTCTTTTTATACATAAAAAATGATTACATATGAGTCACAAAGTAATTTTAGATTCAAAAGTCATCAAAAACTTATGTTGAGACTAAATTTTACTAACTTAAATTTTTAGAAGACATAATGTTAATATTTTAAAAGTGAATGATGAAAAAATTTATTTGACTAAATGAAAGGATGTTTTGAATAATTTTTCTTTAAAATTTGATAGCCACGTTCAAAATTCCAAAGATTGGTTGTGGACCCGCGATCTTGGTGATTACAAGTAGGCCACGCACTTTTTTTTTTTCAAAACCCGTCAAAATTAACATTTAGTACTCAACTTATGCAGATTTTCCCACATTTTGGGTGTGTAAAAATTATATCTAGTTGCATTGACACTGTAACTATATATACACTTTGTTACTTTTTACAGCTTGAAATTTAAAAAACAAATGTATATGAATGTGTTGATAATAAAAACTTATGGATAATGGGGTAGAATAATGATACATTTGAAAAAATTAGTAATTAAAAAAAATACTCTATAAGTATATTGAGATAAGTTATGAATTATAAGTATATTATCATGTTTGTCAACCATATTTGTCCATTTGGTAAGAAAAGTTCATGTTAACTTTCCATTCACCTAAAATTTGGTAAAATCAAACTGTGTAAGTTCCAATTGTTATTTGTTGCTGGAAAAAAGAGTGAGTAAGTTCCAAATATTGCAGAACTTTTTTTTTCCAACATGCATCTTTTTTGAATAATTGTATTCAGATTCCAATTGAAGCGTGTCGGCCTAGCTGGAGACTGCTGGAGAAGTGGAGGGACCTCAGCTCGTGGCTGACACGCTTCACATGGATTTCTTTACGGGATAATATCAAAAATTTAGCCTGAGATTTCTTTCAATATCATTTAACACCTCTAAAATTTTAGAAATATCACTTACCGCCCCTAATAATGGTAAAAAGACTATATTTCAACCCTCATTTGACATATAATTCACAACATATCAAATAAATGGAGTTCAAAAATCTTTAAAAAAAGAAATGAAAGTCACTTTTTTCTTTTTCCTTTTATCCATCATTCTCTGTTACTCATTTTTTGGATGACTATGCAATATTATAATTGTAAATTATAATAAATTAAATTTTATTTATCTTTTACTTTTTGTAATTGTGATAAAGTGGAGTGTAATTTATTTGCTTATTTTGAGCTGATTTTTATAATGATTGATACCGTTTAATGATTTGAGTAATGGTTGAGAAGATGTTAAAAAAATTTAAATTCATAAGAAATCGGTTTTGAGTATATAGAGTTAAATTGATACAAGTGTATTTCTTTTCAAATAACTTTTTTATTTTTCAAATTTATATTTTTATAGCGCATAATATTATGATATGGTAGTATTACAAGAGATTATTTTTAAGGTAATGGTTTTCTTGAAGTGAATAAAGTGATTTAGAAATATTTTTATTTAGCAAGTAAAAGGGTAGTTTAGGGTTTTTAAAAATTTTGTTACAAAAATAACAAAAGTAAGAGAGGTAAGCGATTATTTTTAAAACTTTAGGGGTGTCAAGTGATATTATGAGAAATCTTGGGGGAGATTTTTGATATTATCCCTTTCTTTACACATCTATGCATGTTGGAAAAAAATTTTCCATATGCGTCAACATCTTAGGGAGTATAATATAATATATCCTTTGAATTTTTCTGCAATATTTCGAGCTATCGGACGTCCAGTTTTCGGGTTGGTTTTACCCAATTAGGTGAATGGAAAGTCTCTTACCAAACATGATTAATAATATACTTGGTCAATTGCTCAATTATCTAATCCTGCAGCTTGGATTAAGCACAAATTTTTCCTATACAGGTACATATTTGGTATTTTACAATAACGTTGGGAGTGGCAGTTTGAATTTTGATGACATCTCAGTAAAATGGAGGAGTCATGCATCTGGAACACAAAATCGATGATACTATATGATTTACATAATAAAACACAAAATCGATAAATGTATATTAGTTGTAAGAACCATTTAAAATATTTCATAACACGGAAATCTTTCATGATTCATCATGGTCCATAACTATTCTCAAAGTTACGGACACGTCTGTGCCATTTTATACCAAAAGAAGAAGAAGAAGAGAAGAATATCTATGCCATAAAACCATAGTTTAATTACAACTTATCTCCTCAATGTACCCTATCTTTTGCATTTACCCCTTGAACATAAAAAATAAGCACTTTCACCCCTTTTGAAAAATATTTGACAATTCACAACATTATCATGAAATAACCAACATAGCCCTAAATAATGTATGAGGAGACTTTTTATATGTTTGGGATATAAGGGTGGTTTGGAATGTTTTCTAAGTTCTTAAAAAATATTTTTATTAAAAATATTGGAAAACAAACCAAACCTGTGATTTTGCTTAATTGGTTGCAATGAATGAGCTGAGCTGGATTGGTTAAGTTTTTTTTTTTCCCATTACCAAAGGATAAAAAGTTCTCCCCATAATTTATTTAGGGCTACGTTCATCATTTCATAATGAAGTTACAAAATGTCAGATGTTTTTCATTAAACAATTTTAAAGGAAGTAAAGTGCATATTTTCTAAATTTTAAGGGTTTAAGTCCAGCAAGAGGTACTTTAAGGGATAAAGTGAGATCAACACTGAAAACTAGTTAATATGGTAAGACATTTTTTTTTTGGTGTTAGCAAGTAACAATACACTAATCTTACTATAATCTATACTGAGAGAAGATCCAACTGGTTTATAGGGGCTTTGTGGGTAAGGAACTCACAAAGGGGTGTACTCCTTTATACCCTTTGTATGTAACTTGAACTATTGACCTGCAACCAGGACTAGATTCGATACTTTGTCTGGTGCCCAATTCACCTAATAGGAGTTGGTTAAATATGGTAACACTTTATTACCATTACCCTTCTACTAACGTGTGGGTGGAAGGGAAATATAGCCATGGAGGAGACTTGGACAGTCGGACCGAAACAATCACACACTCAAACGCCAATGATTTTTTTTCTAACGCCAATGAATTTTTTATTATTCTTACATATAACCAAACCCCAAGCCCTAGCTAGATGCAACAAAAAAATGGTGCTTATCAATCACCACAATTCAGGGCAGCAATTTATTCAACCATTGTACATATGATCCTCACACAAGATATATAGTGCTCCCTAAGTCCGCGAATTTGGGGTAGTGCAACCACTCCTGAAACGTTGAAGATCTTTAGAAAGATTTTGATTGAGTATAATTAATCGTGTAGTACTGAAACAAAAATGTGATATCTGATTACTGTTTATGTGTCAGTTGAATTAGAATTACTTAGTGTTACAAGAGCTTTACATTCAAATAAATTGGATTAATGGCCAAATCTTGGCCACCAATCTACTGTTCTTGATCCTGCTCCATGGTCTACAATTAAGAAAAGTTTAGATGCTAAGAAACCACGATTACGTAAGAAAATTTTCAACGTGAGAAAGAAAAGGCCTTGGTGAAATGTTCAATATTTCATGTTTTATGTTGTGTGCGCCCAAAAATTTATGTTGTCAACTACTTGCAATTTATCAATTGTTTTACTAGAAAATTTGGCTTAGGACTCCTCATTTTTGGTGCTATCTTACTTTTCCCAGCTCATAATACGTTGGAATATTGGAGCTTAAGTCTTGGGACAGGGACCATTTATATATTAAAAGCCTATGAACTTGCATTTAATTAAGTTTGCACCACCGAGCTTTGGCTCCTTGGTTATCAAAAATGAATTAAATCTCTCTTTAGACTGTAGGTCGGTGGTTCGAATTCCATATTTTTTTGAAAAAAATTCAAAGGAGATGTTAAAACATTATTTTGATTTAGTCGGGTCTGTTTACCTTATACAGGCTATACAGACTTTTTAAACTCCTCCACTCTGTAGAATAGGATAGTGTATACCTTAAACAGGCTATACAGACTCTTTAGCCTCTCCATTCCTGTATAATATGATAGATTAAATTATAAGAATGTTATTGTTGCGGCAAAAAAAAAAGTAATTGTAATCTCTCTTTTTTTTTAAGTAAGTGTAGTCTTATTTGTACTTATGTTAGTTTGAAACAGTTGAAGGATTAGTGGGTTTAGATACTTGATAGACATATAGTAATTAACGATTCGCTTTCTTTCTTTATTCCAAATATAATGACAAAGAAAGAAGATTAGACTCAAAATCTTTTCGGTCCCCCATTAAGAAGTTAATACAGTATTAGCAGTAAAAATTAGCTTAGAATATTAGTTTAGCTTTTTTGGACATGTACATTCATGGTAATTGGTCCTTCTTTTTTTCTTTGGCCGCAACGATAATATTTTTATAAACAAATTTATCCTATTTACGAAAACGAGTGCACTACGCACCCATCTGAATTTTTTAAGCAAGACCATATTTAATTGTGACAAATTGGTGGGAGGCAAGATTTGAACCATTGCCACTCACCCCACCAAGCCTTAATGCATTGGTGGTGGCCACCAGGCCCAAGGCTGGTGGTTAGGGTCAAGCCTCTTATTCGAGTTGCAACTTAGCGTCCATCTCGAAGTTCTATACGCTATTTGCTCCTCTCAAACGAATTTGAAGTACAATTAACAAATGGTTACTAATTAAAATGAATTGAATCAAGTATACAAGCAATCAAACATATATTATTATAATTTGCAAAAGGATCACAACAACATTTGGTTCCGATTTTTAGAACAATTTAATTTAAAAGAAATTTTAGTCTTTGACAATGAACACTTATAAAATGCATTAGCTCAAAATTGCGTCTCAGTTTTAAATACTCATGAAGACTGCTATGTGTAAAACTGGAGGATCGAAAACAAGAATCTCCGAAACCCAACTTATGCTGGAATTAAAGTTTCCTACGGAATTATGGATTCACAAAAACAAAAATACATTATTTTAATATATATTGGTCACGATTGTGTTAGTTTTCTCCGTTAGATGCATCTCCCACTATCTTCTTAAGAAATTGCGAATCAGACAAGTTTACAAGGCAAAAACGATTGTCTTTGAATTTGAAGCTTATCTTCACTATAAGGTACTTATACGATTAAAATACTATCCCTACTTGGAAATGCAAGTTTCGTTCACATCTGATAACAATCTTATTGTAGTTGAATGCAATTAGAGAGTGATGATACAGAATTGACCTCATAAATAAATATTGTCAAGTTGGCAGCATATGTTCAACTGCGTCACTTTTAAGGCATTAGTGTCTCATGGTTTATTTTACTGGAGAAATGAAGGGACCGGAGCATGTGGCTGACACGCGTCCCTTCAATTCTTTATGCATCTAATTAAAATAGATGCATGTTGGAAAGAAAATTTCCATATGTATCAACATCTCCTTTGAATTTTTCTGCAATACTTCGAGCTTGGACTTGCAGTACTCGGCTTGGTTTTACCAAATTTTAGGTGAATGGAAAAGTTCACATGCACTTCTCTAACCAAATGGACTAATCCTTGTTGACAAAGACGATTTAAAGGAGGATGGAGATTAAACTATATTCATAACAAGTAAACCTTTTGTGTGTATTTCCAAATATTTGGGCAATGAATATCAATTGTTATTAAGGTCTTCAAAATGCACTAGATTATACCATGATCAATTTTGTAAGCATAATATACTTTGGTTAATTAGCTCACTTTACAACGTGGTTTAATTAGGGAGAAATGCAGTTTTGATATTCAATGTTTATTCTTTGCGCCAATTGATCCCTATTAGCATATTAAATCAAGACACAAAATTAGAAATTTTCTATATTGTTATTTAGTAGTGGTTTAGTCAAATTAGGATTTTTGTAATTCTATTGGAGTTAAGTTATAGTTGTTTTATTATTTAGGAATTAGTATCTTATTAGAAACTTTCTTATGGTTGTAAGATTTGTTTACTAAGTCATGTAACTTATTAATAGGGAGCCTTATCGTTGTCATGAAATTTCTTATTGTTGTCTCTTGAAAAGAGTGAAAGATTGAGAGGTTTATTCTTATGATGTGCTTAATAAATTATTATTGGTATTATTTCTCTTCGCCCCTACATATTTTTATATGTATAAATTGCCTCTCCATATATATATATGATTCTATAAAATTTATCTCCTATAATTTTTGTTACAAATTTTTTTGAGTTCTACATCGAGTATTCTCCAAAGAGCACCGTTAGGTCTCTAGAGGTATCATTCCAAACACCTAAAGAGACGACATACGACATGGTTGTCGTTGAGAAGACCACTATAGTATACGACCCCAAACGCGTCCCAGCCACACTTTACCACTACCTATAACACTGCAATTCATGAAAGAGAAGCTCGAATCCTCGCTTGTTGAGTTCCTCATCTGCGCTGTGATGGCTCCACTAATACCATTATACCACTTGAAACTTCTTTTGCGTGATAAATTCAATAGCAAAAAAGTTTGAATATAAATTCAACAGCAAAAGAGTTTTATAATAAAATACTAATTTCTAAATAATAAAACTACCATAACTTGACTCCAATAGAATTGCTAAAACCCTAACTTGACAAAAACACTACTAAACAACAATATAAAATATTTCTAATTTTGAGTCTTGATTTAATATGCCAACATTGCCCTTCTTAAATCAACCTCTCTCTTGAATCTGGTTCACCGCCATCACGAGCAATAATCTCCCTTGCAAATTATATCAATATCACTTTGTACTAGTTCTTCATATTTAAACACTTTTCTCGTTACAATAATCTATGTACCTGAATAGACTGTTTTCGTCGCACAATTTGATGTCAATTCATTGACAACTCATCACTTTGTGGTTCTGATAATCACAACTTAACTAGACAGGATCTTTCTATGATCTCTATCACAACCTGCAACAATCTTACAATATCCGGACCAATCTTATGGTTAAATTCTTCACCAACTACATACTTCAGGACTAACCTTGTGATCTAACTCGATCAATTGACTTCTTCACAACAACTTTTATGCTCTAATTCTAACAGCAAAAAATACCCAAGACTAATCTTGTAGTCAAGATAAGTTTTAAATGTTCATAGGCATCCGAGGATCAATTTCTTAAACCTAAGGCTCTGGAACCAGATATATTGTTGAGTTATTAAGAGAAAAGTTGGTCAGTTGCTTTCCAAGGCCATCACCAATCTCTGTGTCTTGCCGTCACAAGTAACTAAAACATGATTGTTTAGGAGTGTGCAAAATTGAAAATTTCTAATTTACCGATCGAATTCAAATTGAATTTAGAATTTTTGAAATTGATAATTCATAATTTCTAACAGAAATCGGGTTTTCCGATTTCAAATTATGTAAATTTGGTTCGAATTCGGTAATGGAATTTTTCAAATCGAAAATTTCGATTTCGAATTCACAATTCGAAATTGAAATTGAAATCAGAATTTGGAATTCCTATTTTGATTTCAAATTCGTTTTTCATATATATATATATAATATTTATATATATGTATGTAGTATAACATTTATATTATAATAATAATTTTTATATTCTTGAATTTGGTGATTCGGAATTCCAATTTTGATTTCAAATTTGTTGTCATATATATATATATATATATATTATTTTTATATAATGTAATATAACATTTATACAATAATAATAATTTTTATATTCTTGAATTCAGTGAAATCAGAATTTACAGAATTTTGAATTGAATTTGGAACGAATTCGAATTCGGAGTTGGTGAATTCGAAATCGAATTCGATCGGAAATTTTGATACCAAAATTCCAAAAAATTCCGATTTCAAAGTTCCAAATTATTGATTTCGATTCCGATTCACACCCAGATTGCTAGAACAAGCATCTTATTCAATGTTTTGAAAATCAAATAGGACCGGCACGTTCAATTTCGATCAGTTGAATTGCGAACCAGCCATGTCTCCTGTTCGATTCATTTAGAAAACCAAAGAATTAATTGAACTGGTCAAAACCGGTCAAGAACCAATTGAACCAATAAAAATCGGGAGGTCCAACTAGTTTTTATTTTCTAAAATAAATATTTTAGTTTTATTCAAAATTCTTAATACTAAAATGAATAAAAAATTATTGAACTTTTGAACCGAGGTCGAACTGGTTGAACCATGAACCGGAAGATTTTCCGGTTCACTCTCCAGTCTAAGTTTAAAAACATTGACCTTATTATGGCTAGCCTCCTTTCTCGTTCTACTTGTTTTCATCATTGTTTCTCTCTATCCCTCCCATCACTCTCCAATTAACACTATCACTTCTTTCAATGATGATACTAGTAGGTTAAAATTTATTTTTGCATGAAGGATGATCAAGAAAAGCGGGTTTGAGGACTTCATCGACATTATTGAAGAACTTACATGTAGAATGCCCAAACATCATCACAGTCACAGGAGGATGAAGAAAAGTGAGAACTATTGTGATGATTTAGCATGGAAATCTAAGCTCATTACTGTTTTATGGGGTTTCAGTTGTCCTCACAGTAAATTTAAAGGGATGTGCAGATTTCAGCAGTGTACAGAAGGCAATGGATGCTGTTCCTAATTTAAGCCCTACTAGAACACTTATTGTGGCGACCCCACTTTCCCCTAAGGCGAACCAGAGGGTTGGCGGGCCGTCTGTCTAGCTCTCGCCAGGACTCACGCAAGCAAGCTAGTAAAATCCTTCCGAAGTATAATCTAATCTATTACAACATCGTTTCCCTCCAAATAGGCCGATAACTAGAACCACATTAACTTCAGAGATAACAGCACTATAAGATAGCTAATCGTCGATTCTTAGGATACCTTCCCGATTACAAACCATGAAACAAAATATACAATTCAAATACCTTCGTACAAGCCAAGTAACAAATTCATACAAGCCACATAACCAATCTAGGGTTTGCACTTTTCTAGTTTCAAGTGGCAACCCTAAACAAAAGCTACATTGTTTAATACGAATTACAACCATACAAAGTAAAAGTAGAGTTCAAATCTTTCTTAAGTGCCAGGACTTGTCAAGGAAAACAAATAACGTGGGGTGAGTTAAAGCTCAGTGGTGCCCCGAAACATGCAATCACATAAACCATACAGCGAGTAATAATTTCAACAAAATTAAATAATTAGGAAAGCGTATAACAGCACAAGGTAGGATACAGGGGCTCTCAGGAGCCATTCTCCACGCTTGATCAAAATTTACCGTAGTTGACCCTCCGTCAACTTTCACTACTTACGGTCCATGTAGGTCTTTTCATTTTTTTAACTCCGACCACCAATCATACCCCTTTACCGGGCCCGCACGCCAATCACGAATGAGAGTGGTAATACTCGAGTATACCTTTTTATAAACTAGTCGAGGGATTCACCCAACGACGTCACAACACGTAGTTACCAGGTCAGGATAAGAGGCCCTCCCACCCTAAGGTGTGGTACATTCCCCTGCCTGGTAATTTAGTACTTGAGATAGGATAAGAGGCCCTCCCACCCGCAGGTGTGATACATTCCCCTACTCAGTACTTAGCAAGTGCGAGCAAGATATTCACAAAAATATTTCAAGCAAGTCACCACTCGAAAGGATAGTGTGATAAAGTACACACTGCTCACTTCGATGGATCAGAAACCATTTTCCAAATTATCACGTATTGAGTCAAGAAAGCACTTTAACCAAATAAGCATAGAACAAGCAGGGACACTCACCAAAAGTGAAGTCACAGGTCAAGCTGGGAATCGAAATCCGCGTCCTCGCTAAATCCTAGAAAACCAAGTTTTAAAACTATAAGTTTTACTATACAAGTTCTTGGTTTACGTATATATAAAAAAAAAAATTATCTAGTATATGACTAGTTTATTTTCTCGAGATAAATCGACAATCCACTTAAAGTTAAAACTAGTAAAAGTAGTAAAATATTTCGTATAGTTTCCTTAAAAATACTTTTCTTTTCTTTCTAGAGGTGCAATCATTTTCTAAAAATAATAAAGCTAGTTTAAGCTAAAGAAAGAAATAACGAGTTGGCAAGGTTTAGAAAATCCCGACACACGAATTTCGAACGTTATCGTACTATACTAAATTTTATAGTTTAATATTAGGGCAAAAATATATCTACATGGCTTGATTAAGAAATGCTCAAGTTTACAGGACCAAAACGGACTTCCCGATTCCAATTCACATATGCATTATACTTAAATTTGCCAATATCGTAAAATCACATTTCGAACATCAATTTCACTAGGGCTTCGTCAATCATTAGCCCTAGGTTTCAGCAGATTCATTTCTGATCACAAATTAAACAAATGACCAAGGTTTCATCAATCATTAACTCTTGGTATCCAACAATTGCTTATCATCACGAATCAACCAAAATGCAAATGTTAAAAGTCACTAACATGTACATGAACACAGGGACAAGATTTGATACAACATCTTACCCAAGATTTCAACCAATAATCTCATTACACATGAACAAATACATATTAAACGTTTTCCAGCAATTTATATTCCAAAATATCCATCCCAATGCCAAGAAATTCCATCGACTAAGTCGCAAGTGGTTTATCAACCAAGTAACCTTCATCTCAAAAATTCCAGCCATAATATCAAATTGTCACCCCAAAATTCACATGCATGACCATCTTAAGATATTATAAAGTGAAATCAACAATAATATAATCTTTCACAGCCCCAAAATCTATAAAAATCAATAAGTAATTTCCTTATCTAACTCGGCTAAGACTGGAAAATTTTCCAGCATATATATAGTTTAAAAATACGCAACTTTCACTCATAATCTCTCTACTTTACTCTCAAATCTAACTTGCATGCTAAAACTCAGGTATTATACAGCGAATCAAACTTTAATGTAACAATTTGGAACCCAAAATTCGCAAAAACAATCTGGAAAAATTCTTTCTTCTTCCTTCAGCCGAAACTGTAAAATTTCAGCAGCTACATTTAACTATTTGCAGTTCAATCTCCAAACATATCAAGAGTTTCACATCTATATAGCTTACAAGACTTAAGACACACGTATTTCAGGCATTTCTACACATCATTTCCAAAGAAAATTTCCAGAAACAAGCTGCAATTCCAGCTTCACTCCCTCGGCACAATAAGAAATTTTTCCAGCACTTAGTTGGTCATAATCCAACTTTTTCTTTCGGCCAAAACCTTGTATTTGGCACTCAAATCCAGCATGCAACTCCTTAACTAATTAATTAATGTTTCTAGTTCAAAATCAGATTCGGACAACAGCCACATTCATCCGAAATTCCAGAAATTTGTTTAGCTCTTCTCGGCTAATCTTGCATGCAATAGAATTCGTTTCATTTTTATTTTTCTGGCTTAATCCGAGCTAACTAACCTCATGCAAGACTTAATCACTTAGTTTTTAGTTAGCTAATCACATTTATGAGCTCAGATTCCTTCAGAGAAACAAGATTAAAGCTGCAGTTCCAATTCAGCTTCTCGGCAAACCCATTTCTTTCAAAATCAGATTTTCCTCTTATTCAATTCATCATCCGAACGCCTAAACTTCACATGCATGGCCATAAACAATTTAATCTACCTCTGATCAACTCATCTTAGCTCAGAAATTACCTCAAATTGAAGCTTATACACGCGACAAGAAAGCTGTCAAATTCTCCTCTTCTCGGCTCGCGCAAGGACTGAAGGTGTTGGTCCTGGTTGCGGATGGTTGCAGCTATGGTTTTGATGGCTGGAGCTGATGAAGGTGGTGATGATCAGCAGCTCACGTGACTGCCTCTTGCTCTCTCTCTCTCTCTCTTTCTCTCTCACTTAACTTTCTCAAACAGAACAGAAAGGTTGCAGCTCGCGCGGCTTCCTTTCTTTTCTTTCCTCTCGGCTTGCAGAATGCAGCTCTCTCTCTCTCTCACACTCTTCGTCGATGATAACAAGGCAAAGGAGAATGTTGTTGTGGGTTTGAGGTGTGGTAGTGTGGAGAGGAAATGGAGAGAAACCGTGGTGAGGTTGATGGAGTGTGCGGGTGGGGAAATGAAATGTAATCCGGCAGAAGGGAAATGTTAGTGGTTTAAAAGGGTTGGCCAATGGATCTTTGGTGGTTGCATGGTGATTTCCGAGATAGTGGAGGGCTATTTTAGTCTTTTCACATTTCCTCCAAATTTTCACTTAAGTCCTCAATTCTAGTCTAATTCCAAAATTTACCCCAAATATAATTTGAATGCCTAATAATATACTAATCTCGCAAAGATTCAATTATCGAGATTTTAACGTCCTAAGTGTACCCAGTGTACTTGTAACGGTTTATCTAAAATATATCGATTTCGTCTTAATTCTAGGGTTCCCGTTAACACTTAATATTATTAACGCTTAAAATTAGCTATCGGAGTTCAAAGAATTAATTATTAGGTCAATGAAAAAAAAAAAAATCTACATCAATGAATATTAATTTAACTTAACAAAATCAAGTAATTTAATATTTTAACTCAATTATATTAGTTATAACATAAGAATTGTTTTCACGTACTTATTTAAGAACAAGTAGAAATAAAGTTAGAATTTATTTAAGAATCAAAATGAAAATGCAATATGCACATGGATGAATATATATATATATGTAGGCATTTTTCGAGGTTCTCACACTTATCATAGTTGATTCAGGCACATACAGGGAAAAAGTGACAGTCAGTGCAACTAAGACAAACTTAATAATACAAGGTCAGGATTATTTGAACACGACGATTGCGTAGAATGACACTGCTAATTCGACTGGAGGAACTCCATTCAGCTATACAATTGCCATTTTATCTACCAACTTTGTAACTTATAATATTAGCTTTCAAAACACGGCTCCCCCTCTATCCCCTAGTGCAATTGGAGCACAGGCTGTAGCACTGAGTATTTTGGATGACAAAGCTGCATTTTATGGGTGTGGATTTTATGAGGCACACGATGCCCTTAATGACGATAGTGGGAGGCATTATTTCAAAGAATGCTTCATCCAAGGATCCATCAATTTGATTTTTGGAAATGGAAGATCACTTTACAAGGATTGGGTGATAAATTCAATAGCAAAAGAAGTTTCAATATGAACATAAGATAGCAATATTTAGTATCTTATTAGAAATTAGAAATTCAATAGCAAAAGAAGTTTCAATATGAACATAAGATAGCAATATTTAGTATCTTATTAGAAATTAGTATCTTATTTAGGTAATTTTACAAAATTATCCATGAACACAAACATAAATTTTTATATGAACATAAGTATAAATAAGTTGAAACACTACTAACTAATGGAGTTGGCCTAGTAATTAGAGAAAGACTCTTAGGGTCTTTTCCATTGCCAGATTTAGGATCCGAAACCTATGCCTAACAATCAGGGGTGGAAATGGTAGGGGGAAAGTTGGAATGGCGAAAAAAAAAGTTGAAACTTCATCATCGGGATATTAAATTTCATTAGGAAGAAAAGGCAAGAAAAACTATTTACAAGTTTTTCTACTAACCCCAAAGAGCACTCATATTGTTTATTAGCTATTGTGATCAATAATTGCTAATTACAACTATTAGAAGCCTAAATTCACAAGTCATGCAACAACTTTCGTAATTATTAAGCTTGAAATCATATTTTATAATCAGGGTTCTCCTCTTCTTCCACTAATTATTCATCTTATATCTTGCCATTGTAGTATTATTCAATTTTAATTATTTAGCAAAGAAATGCTCTTTAGACTAAAGGATGGTGTTCCTCAATTGTGAAGTGCTTCTACAGAATTTTGTAGATATTGGAGAGTGTATTTGTCATATATTTAATTTCATTCACAATTTCTAAGTCATATATTTTAATTGTGAATATAAATTAAATGTATGACAAATACGTTCTAAATTCTAATAAAAATTCATAAAAGCATCTTAGATTTTATTTCATTAGAAAATCTTAAATATAAATTCCTAAAACAAAAAGCAATATATTGAACAAAACATCAAATATTAGGACAAAAAATGCAAAGTCATAACTTTTGATTAAATGCGTTTTGATTTTAATTAGTAGCAATCGAAATATTTTGTTAGTTGTCAGAATTCTACTTAAAATCTGAAACTTTGGAAAAATAAAAGGAAAAATCATTCAAAAAGCCTCTCATATTTTGTAAAATAACTTTTTCATTCCTTACTTTTAAAAGTGTAATTTTTACTTCTCTTACAAATTCATATTGGCTAATTTTGGTGCTTATCTAGGTTTTCGACTAGTTTTTGGTCGGAATACCATGTGCTTTGCATGTAACCATTTTTGAAGAGTAATATTATGAAATCACATTTCACATAATCTGATCTATACTCCCTCACACTTCATAAAAAGAATTTTTTCGTCCCTTACATTTTGAAAAATGAATTTTTTCGTCCCTCACATTTCACAAATGAAAATTTTCATCCCTCATCAATCATGTGTACAAATAGTTTTTTCTTATTTTTTAAAATTCATGTATATATCTATTCGATTTCACATAAACAGTACAAATTACATATAATATATTTCTATTTAATTTCACATGAATAAGTTCAATATAGTTGTAGGTGAAATCAAATATAGATGCATTACATGCTATTCATAATGTTCAAATGAAATCAAATAGATATATACATGGGTTTAAAAGAAAGCTATTCATATACATTATCAATGAAAGATGAAAAAATTTATTTTATGAAATCTGAGGAACTATGGATCGGATAATGTGAAATTTGATTTGATAACTATAGTCCTTGACATTTCATAAAATGATTTTTTTCGCCTCTCACATATCACAAAATGAAAATTTTCATCTCTCATTGATCATGTATATGAATAGTTTTTTCTTATTTTTTGAAAATACATGTATATATCTATTTGATTTCACCTGAACGGTACAAATAGCATGTAATATATTTCTATTTAATTTCACATGAACAAGTTAATTATAGTTGTAGGTGAAATCAAATATAGATGCACTACATGCTATTCATACTGTTCAGATTAAATCAAATAGATATATATAAATATGGGTTTTAAAAAAAAGCTATTCGTATACATTATCAATAAAAGATGAAAAAATTTATTTTCTGAAATCTGAGGGACTATTGACCGGATTATATAAAATTTGATTTGATAACTTTGCCCATAAAAAATGACCACGCACAAGGCACGTGGTAGATTTTAGTCAAAAACTAATCAGAAACTTAGGTAAGAACCAAATTTGACGAATGTGAATTTGTAAGGGAGGTAAAATTACACTTTTAAAATTGAGGGAAAAATAGTTATTTTACAAAATATGAGGAACGTTTTGAACGACTTTTCCAAAATAAAATTAGGAGACAAAACTGAATTTTCCCCAATTAATTAAGCACATACGTTTCCTTTATAGGTGTATATTTGGTTTATTTCACAACAACGTTTGTAATGGCAGTCTGAACTTCTACCCGATTGCACTACAATGTATGTGTGAACATTTGAGATGCCGCTACAATGTACATTTAACATATAAGCATAAAATGAAATAGTTTCATCACACCTCCATGACCATTCTCTAAGTAACTGAATATCTCTACCATTATCATTTCAAATCATCGGAAATAATAGTTAAATGTGGTTAGATCAGATATCATTGATAGAGGCTCCTACTAGTAAATCTTAATCACCATTACTTTTCTACTAACATGCACAGAGGAGAGCTGGACGTAGAATCCTCGCAATATATTGCTCGGGACTCCACAATTAAGCAAAGTCCGGGACAATTTGGATTGGGTTTTCTGAGAGTTTTGTGAGAAAGAAATACTGTAGTACTTTTTTTAGATGTGACGTTTGTAAGAAGAAAAGGTGGTCAAGAAACGCAATAAAGATTATTTTTAAAAAAAAAAAATCAAAAATTTTTTTCTACAAAACTAGCAATTTAGACAAGGATTTAGATGCCACCAGTCCTCAATTACGTAATAAACATTGCAAGATGAGAAGGGAAAAAGGCTTCGAGAAATTTTCCATGTTACATGTTTTATGTTGTGAGTGCCCACAAATGGTCAAATACATAAAATTAATCAATTGTTTTACCACGAATTTTGGCTTAGGACACCCCATTTTGTTTTGTCCAAACGGATCTTGTGTGCTTTTATAGTCTGTATGCGGTTTGTAAACACTGCAAACCAGGCGCAGTTTTATGTTGTAGCCATCGGTGCCTATGTACATAAAGAATGGATGAGAGTTGGTAGGGTCAAGCCTCTCATTCAAGCTTCAAGCCTTCAACTAAGCGTCCATCTCAAAGTTCTACTATGCTACTTGCTCCTCTGCAATGAAGTTGAAGAAGAATTAACGAATTGTTGGACGAATTATTACAATCATTTCGGGATCACTCGACATTTTCAAGCCAAAACTATTTTCTACAAAACTAGCAATTTAGACAAGGATTTAGATGCCACCAGTCCTCAATTACGTAATAAACATTGCAAGATGAGAAGGGAAAAAGGCTTCGAGAAATTTTCCGTGTTACATGTTTTATGTTGTGAGTGCCCACAAATGGTCAAATACATAAAATTAATCAATTGTTTTACCACGAATTTTGGCTTAGGACACCCCATTTTGTTTTGTCCAAACGGATCTTGTGTGCTTTTATAGTCTGTATGCGGTTTGTAAACACTGCAAACCAGGCGCAGTTTTATGTTGTAGCCATCGGTGCCTATGTACATAAAGAATGGATGAGAGTTGGCAGGGTCAAGCCTCTCATTCAAGCTTCAAGCCTTCAACTAAGCGTCCATCTCAAAGTTCTACTATGCTACTTGCTCCTCTGCAATGAAGTTGAAGAAGAATTAACGAATTGTTGGACGAATTATTACAATCATTTCGGGATCACTCGACATTTTCAAGCCAAAACTATTTTCTACAAAACTAGCAATTTAGACAAGGATTTAGATGCCACCAGTCCTCAATTACGTAATAAACATTGCAAGATGAGAAGGGAAAAAGGCTTCGAGAAATTTTCCGTGTTACATGTTTTATGTTGTGAGTGCCCACAAATGGTCAAATACATAAAATTAATCAATTGTTTTACCACGAATTTTGGCTTAGGACACCCCATTTTGTGCTGTCTTGCTTTTACCAGCTCGTAATACGTTGGATTAATCGAGCTTGAATCTTGGGAAAGGGACCGTTTATATATTAAAAGCCTATGAACTTGCATTAATTAAGATTATACTAGTTTGAAACAATCGGAGGAATAGCAGGTTCAGATACCGGGGACTTGAATGGTTTCAGAATGAATGAAAAATCATATCCTAATTAACCAATCGCTTTCCTTTCTTTCCCCCAAATATAATGACAAAGAAAGAAGATTAGGCACGAGATTTCCATACTTTTCTGTCCTAACAGTAAAAGTTAGCTTAGAATAGTAGTGGCAAGATTAGCTTTGCTTGTGGCCATGTACATCCATGGTGATTGGTCCCTTGTAATAATATATTTTTGTTGTCGTGAGGAACTAAGTAGCCTACTTGGTGATAAATAACAAGTAATAGTGTCTCCCCGATCTGTAGCAAAAAAATTGTATCACTTTTTCAATGTGATATATATAATATAAAAAGATAGTTAAAGCATATGTTTATAATACAATTAAATAAATTTATGTAAATTATAAGCTATCCAAACGGATCTTGTGTGCTTTTATAGTCTGTATGCGGTTTGTAAACACTGCAAACTAGGCGCAGTTTTATGTTGTAGCCATCGGTGCCTATGTACATAAAGAATGGATGAGAGTTGGTAGGGTCAAACCTCTCATTCAAGCTTCAAGCCTTCAACTAAGCGTCCATCTCAAGGTTCAAATATGCTACTTGCTCCTCTGCAATGAAGTTGAAGAAGAATTAACGAATTGTTGGACGAATTATTACAATCATTTCGGGATCACTCGACATTTTCAAGCCAACCAGTTCGCTGAAATGGGTTTTGGGGTTACAATGGTGCCATTTGCTTGTGAGAGGGACTAAAATGCATTATTTTGAATTTGGAGGATAAATAACTACAAATACAATATGTGTGGAACTTCTTTTGTCGTTTTTCCCCTAAAATGAATTCAATCAAAGATCCAGCAGATATAATAATAAATTTCAAAAGGTGCGCAACTACACTAGACTCTATATTTACTAAAATTTAATCTAAAAGAAAATCAATCTCCAACAATGAATTTTACAATATAGAATTCAAATTGGTTTCTAGTTTTCAGTATTCGTGATAGAATGTTCATCGCTCAAGCATGAAGCTCAGCCAACGTCAAAAGGAAAAATAAAAATAAAAAGAAATGGTATGCATTGTATTTAGTTTGAGAAGACAATCATTTGATACGAGCAAAAGAAAGTATCATTAGCAGGGAAAAGGAAAATTTAGCACTACAATATATGCATAAAACTGGAGGATCCAAAATAAAAATCCTCAAACTCTTGTAGTTCTACGATTAAAATTCGATGGAATTGTCATAATCGAATACATAAAAACAAAATATTTCATGTTTATGATATATATGGTCTGATTAGTGTTAATTCACTCTTGTTTGGCTTTACGATTTTGAATAATCTCTTAATGTACTCAAAATCTCCCCGTTTTAATTTACAAACCTTAAAAGGATAAGGAATACAAAACCTTCAGGCTTCAAGTGTCAACCTCCATCCGCATGCTAAGCGTTTATGATATCTTAAGGCCCTGAGCTCCCGAACTTGCAAAATCAAGAAAATCGAAGTGACCTACGGACATTGTGATATTAAAGCTGCGAATATGGTTAACGAACTTCAGATTGTGTTTAGTAGCTCAAAATTCTGGTGAAATATTAAGTGGCAGAATGGGCTTAGCCAACTTTATTGCTTTTTAGTTTGCTAATTGAGGTTAATGGTTCCTAAGACCAAACTTATATGGTCAAAACATTAATCGGGTGACCGTAAGACCTAATTCAATTCTCAAGTCATCGATCATCTTCCCCCCTTTCTCCTTATGATACTTGGAGTCTCCAGTTAAACTAATAACAACATAAGAGGTTAGTGGGCTTCAGATATTGTGTACAAAAGGATCAAAGGCTTCTATGAGCTACGTAATTTTGGCCTTAGTTGTCAATCGGCATGGGCTAATTTTTCCTTCTCCCCTAATTGATTGCATTTGCATCCTGAGTTTTCATTATGTGGATGTAATACACATATAAATTGACTGTGAAGTATTACTGAAAGATGCATAGAAGAAATTGTTCAATTGGATCTCTCTGGATGCAATTTGAGCCAATAAGATCCAGGTGTTTTGAATCTTTGTAAAACAGTCAAGAATACTGAGGGCTGGTGACAAAATGTTTCCCATCAAACCATACTAAGAGCCGCTCTTCAAACTTGGAACTTCCAGGGGACAAGATTCACAGCCTCAGTTTCCACTCTTACTAGAAAATTCAGCTTCTGGCCTGTACTCCAGAAGGTAAGCCTGTCTTGCCCTCCCGAAGGTATGGGGCATCAAAATGGCTTTCTAAACTGAATTAGCATCCTTTAACAAGAAAGAACGAAAAGAAATATAAGAACTAATGTTGCACTTCTGCGGTAAATCCAGTCACAAAAATTTTATGCTCCTACAGGCTATGTCTGTTTACCTAGCCGAAAGAACGCTTCAACACTATTCATTAGTTGTATCTTGCAATTCTCCCAAACAAAATACCCTAACTCAACAATTGAGAATTTGGTACATTAAGATTCACAATGGTCTTTTCTGCTTAAACGATGAATAGTTTCCGATCTTGAATTTTGACTTGATGTCTTGAATTTGTACGTGTGCAGGTTAAACAAACTGCTTGCCAAGGGTATAAGATTGAATATATTGACGAGGTTTAAACCTATGTTACAAATTTTACAAATCTAACTACCCTGTTTTTTGCAAGTATAGAGATCATTTATAGTATGGGATATTAGGTGTTAACTCCACAAGGAAGATTGTTAATTATTGACGGTTTTCGAACTCATCTATTATTTAGATGCCCACAATAAAAACAAGCAGATCTATACTTCAAACTTATAATAAAAGTAGCAAAACTAACAATTAAAAGCTCCTAAGGTCTATCACCCTATTACCTTTGTTTTCCTTACAGGGCGCGAAATTTTGGGAGCGTGATTTTTGGGACAGGAGTTGAGCTAGTTATTGTTTTGTTTTCTTTAAACTCCTCTGTATTAGTAAACCTCATATGTATTTTTATAAATTTGGATACTCTGGCTTGTACTTTAGGTTGAATCGTTAGAGACTTCATTGTATATCGTTATGGGATGATGAATGGAAGTTAAATTGCGCGTTTTAGTATTTTATGTGAATTTTGGTTTAGTGAGTCTGGCGAGAGTTGGGCAGGCAGTCCGCTAACCTTTGGGGTACGCCCTAAGGGAAAGTGGGGTTGTCACAGAATTTCATGTTTTTTTGCAGGTTTTCATGACTCAATCCTCAATTGGAGTAAAATGAGAAAATAGTTGAACGATTCTTGATGATTTGATTTAAAGAGACATGAAGTGCAAAAATGATGAAAAGATGAAATGCAATTAAGTGTGAACTCCGATATTTTGGTATTTTGACTATAACTTCGATACAAGTATTGGATTGAAATAATTTTTAAAGAATTTTAAAGCTAAGACCAAGATCTACATTTTGGGCAAAATGCCTCAGTGACCCTTAAATTATTATAAAGTTTAACTTTTGGTCCTTCAATTATTAAATGGACGCTTTTAACCTTCTAACTAATTAAAACATATAATCATAACTCTTCCCTCAATTTGAGTCATTATATTCAACAAAATAGTGGAGGCGATTCTTGATAGTTTTGGCCTATTTTTATTAGACACAATTCACATATTTTGATAGTCAAAAAGCCAAAATATAAAAGTACATTTTTATTGCTACAATTTGGACAAGTTTTCCAACCAATGTGAAGCATTTTGGACATAACTTAGAATCTAGATACCAAAATGACTTAATTGTTATGCCATTGGAAAGCTAACTCAAGAGCCTACAACTTTTGTTTTCTGTGGAAAAACTAACTCGTCCTCCTTGAGCATGATCTGATGCCAAACAAAAGTCCTCCATTGTCAGTTGACGCCTGAAGCTAAGGAAGATAAAAACAAGGGATCCGTGAACCTTCGAGACAGATCCACGGCCGGATCTAGTCACGATCCTATGTCAGTTTGAAGAATAGCTAGTGTTTTGCACAATTTTATCTCTGTTTTTCAGATTGTGTTTTCTTTTGTTTCACTAATTTCATACCTAGGGTTAACTATGAACTTGTTCGTTTGATATGTTGAATTAATTATGATTGATTTGTTATATTTTATTGTTTGATATTTCACGAATCAGCTTTCATAATTGTGTTTGATTGATCACCAAATATAAGTTATCTTGGCTATTGTTAATGATGCATGTAGCTAATAATATGCAGATCTAAGCTCTTAAAACCTAGATATCTGATTTACGAACATAAGACAAGTATTTGGGTGGATGTTTTAATAATTTCACAGATCTTCACAAACTTGTTCCAATCCTTCAACCATGAAAATAGGCGGGATTAGATACTAGTAAGTTGTGCATTAGTGAAAGTGATGTTCGACATAATTGAAAATTAATCCCTAACAAGTAATGCACAATAATAGATTCAACCCAGTTAGTTCATGTCCAAACAACAAGGGATGAGCTTTCGCCCAATGAGGTACCAAAAGGGTCACGCGGTCACAAATCACACAATTAAAATATTAATCGATCAAATATAAGCATCAAATAAAGGTATAAGTAAATACCACAACTCAGACAGAGAGGTTTAAGTAATAGAATACAAATGACTCTCAAGAGCCAAATTCCCCGTTGCATTAACTTGATTCAAACCCATTGACACTCCGTCAACATTTAAAGAAGCAAAACAATGACTGTAGATCCCCACTTTACACCAGTTTTTGTCCACCAAACATACCTCTTACCGGGACCAAACACCAAACAGAAACAGTGGCCGTAATACTCGAGTATACCAGATATTAGAAGTATTCAGTATTCAGTGAATTAGTAACAGATTTCTCATGGTTCGTCATTCTACCTCGACCAAACCTTTGCTGGCTCGATTTGATTGATTACCAATGAGGTTTCAACTCAATTTTCACAGTAAGGTCATTGAATATTAGACTCCAAATGACATCAATTCATGCACAAGTAATAGATCTAAATTGCACAGTAAACCAATCAAACAGTCAAGGGAAATGAATTTGATAAAGTACACACTTGTCCCATCTAGGATAAACTAAAGCCATAGTCATTCAAATCATAAATTTCAAGCACAAGTAAATCAGTTAAGCAACAAGTCATGCGAGTGATACACTCATCAGTTCAAGCAAAATAACGTCAAAAGTTCGGCCCCGAGTTATGCCCTTGATTACCAACAAACCCTAAGAATAACCAAGATAAAGTATTATGTTTCAACCATCCAAAGCTTAGGTGAACCAAAGAAAATTCAATTAACTACTAGTGCAAAGATGCAAATATGGTTTTGGGAGTGAAAAGAGAGCATTTGGACCCAAGGGACATGAGTAACCAAGGAATTCCTCATTCCAATTTATGGCTGGAATTTCCAGCAACAAAATAGCTAAAAGAGACAACCAACCTCGAGCTTAAAGTGAAACAAATGCAACTAGAAAGTATGCTAGAAGAAACCATAACTTTTCTTTTTATTACACATGATTTTGTCAAAATTTTAGCTTATACACTACCATCAAAGTGTATTTGTGACGCCCCCACTTCTCCCAAGGGCGAACCCAAGGGTATCCGCGGAACGCCTGCCTAGCTCTCGCCAGGACTCGAGACAAATCAATTCAAACTTAACAATATAAAACAATTTATACCAGTCTAATAAGGAAAAATCGCTTCCATAATCGAATATCCAAGTCTTGTACCACGTGTTCAAAATACATCCGTTATCCAATTCTTACGTCAGGATCCAAAAGATACATCAATTCCCAAATATATACAATAGCCAAAATGTCTAGTCAATTACAATTGAAACCCTAATACAAAAGTACATCCAAAGGGTTCCAACGAGTTTCACTCCATCCATTCCTGTTAAGGAAAACAAATCTACGGGGTGAGCGAAACGCTCGTGAGGCCAAGAAAACACACATGCAAGCACGTTGTTCAAATAACAATCCCAATATTCAAGTAATTTACAATTCGAGCGAGAAAAAAAAATAAACAGAAGCAATTCAAGGATATAGGAGCTCTCAGGAGCTATTTTCCTCTTGCTTCGCCACGGCTCGATCCGATACCCCCTCGTGATGACACTCCGTTATCCTGGTGGGTATTTTATCCGTAGAAACTTCACTTATTACTTCCTCCGACCAACATTCCACCCTCTCGGATCCGAAACCAAACACGCACGAAAAAAAAGGCGATACTCGTCGAGTATGCCACACGAGATCTCAGGAGATCAAGTTTTGATTTTTGAACACGCACGAAAAGGGCAATACTCCACGAGTATGCCGAACAAGATCTCAAAAGATCAAGTTGTGTTTTGTTACTCTCTTGGTTTATCAAGCTTCTCGACCAAGCCCATGCCGGCTCGAGTTGCAAGATTGGTTAAGAGAATTGGGCGTCCCCATAAGTCGAGGAGGTTCACTCCACCCGACAACAAGACACGCACGACATACACGACATGCATGGCAACACGACACGCACACGAAAACGGGTATATTTTAATCGACGAGATTCACTCAATCGACTTTGAAAACCAAGTTAATACAAGTAAAGTGCAAGTAAAGGAGAGCGAGTGCGATAAAGTACACACTCGTCTCATCAAGTGATATTCACGTATATAAGCAGGTAAATCAAGTAAACACGACAAGTCATGCACTTGACACTCACCAATTCAAAAGTAATTGAGCGAGAAAATCTTTAGTTGTCCCCTCCGGGATTCTTTTCAAGACTCGCTTGAGCACCTGAAGCAATTAACAAGTATTTTTCACTCACAATCACGTATTAATCAAGAAAGGAGTTACGCTCATTTGGACTAGTCAATACCTCAAACCAAGAACCTTAGCCACTCAAAATAAAGGTTCAAAAGTGAGGTTTTATTAACACAAGAAAAACTGATTTCCTTCATGAAATCAAGTTTAAAGCGATCAATTATCATCAAGAAGGAGTAACAAGTTTTCAAATTTTCATTTTCTAAGAAATCAGCAAATTTCAGCTTTGCGCGTCAAATTTAGAAAAATCAGATCTTGCACTCAGTAGGTCCAAAATTATAAAACTTGGTACCGTTGGAAACCTCTTAGAAAGTACTAAAAGTTCTTAAAAGACACTTTTCCATGAATCTAAGTGGAAGGTATTCAAAAATGAGCTTGAAGGTACAGGTTCGGCGTACAAGGCAGAATTAAGTTGGATTTCGGCCAACTTTGGAAATTCGGCACGATTCACATGTTGCAAACCGGCCTCTGAAATTTACAGCTCAATTAGTGTTACAAGTGAGGTTTATAAAAAAACAAGCGGATCAAGAATCGGAGTTTCGAGTACCGAGATACGGTAGCTCAAAGTTGAGGAAGATTCAAGACTGAAGAAGAATTTCCAGTTTTGAACCTCCAACACTAGCAATTTAATTCGGTATCGAAACGAACTTGAATTGGTGCCAAAATTGGTAGTATTTTACTCCTATATGCAAGGTATTCCTCTATCAAATTTCAGGGAAAAATACCCTCGGGAAGGTAGTTAATTAGTCAACCAAAGTTCAGGAAAAATTCTAAGGCAATCTGCCTTGTGACTTTCATTTCACAATTTCAAATCGTTTAACCAATAAAACTATCCGAACATGGTTCATTTGTGAAACAAAGGCCTAAGACACATCCATGATACCTTTGGTAAGTGATGAGCATCAAGAACTTCAATTAATAAAATCATTCCCAAGTTTTGCCCCAAATCAGTCCAAATACTACGTTTTTCCAAAACAGGGCAGTCCTCTTGTTTTAGTCACAACTCAATCAATTTAACTCGGAATGAGGCATGGTTTATGGCGTTAGAAAATACATTCACGGGACTAAAAGTTCACAGAAGGAAATGTTCTGAAATTCGGCAAGCAACCAGCTCAAAATTGAGCCTCAAGCTGCTGCCTCAACAAGCCATTCCAGCAAATCCGAGAGACAGGACAGCTAAATTAAAACGTTTGGTTCGGATCACTCACAAATAATCAGAACGTGCATTTTATCTCAAATTAAAGCTAGGAATGTCTAGTTTCAAACGCCACTGACGGCACTTGATTTCGACACCCGAGGACAGAGTTATGGCCAAAATACAACCGCTGGACAGTTTTACCCGAAAATAATTTTCCAGCATGCCTAGTTCATGAATAAATTCATTTGCCCATCCAATCGTTAATGTTTTCCAACGAAAATTTCTACACACATAATATAACATATACACATCAGGATCATGCCAATAAATCACCAAAAATGGGCCTTATCATGGCCGAACAAAACAGGGGCAGATTCGGCAATTTCTGGTCATGACCTCTACTTGAGTTCCCAACAATAACACTCCATAAATTCATCATTATAATTATAACCATTAAATCCAACATTGATCCTCAAATCAGCAACAACAACCCAAGTGTGGGAATACAAAGAGCCCACTATCACATTTTACATCCATATCAAGCTAACCAAATGCATGCATGAACTTAACAAGGTAAGATAGCTTCCAAACTTCAAGTTTCCAAGAGTGGATCATCACTTACTTTGGGTTGATGTTCAGCAGAATTTTCGGCCCTCTATTACCCCATAAAAACCGTGATTTCCAGCCCTTGTTTGCAGCTCAAAATGATCCTCAAGTGTCAAGCTAGGTGTGGTGCAAGTTTGGTTGAATTTGGAGATGATTTGGGGTGGTTTTGAGTGAGATTAGTGAGCAGAAATTTTGAAGCAATGGAGTTAGAGAGAGGAGGGTGTTTGGTCGGCTATGAGGAGAGAGAAGATGGAGAGAAATCTGATTTCCTTTAGCTTCCAAGAGAAGGTGAAATAAGTGGTGGAAATTCACCCAAAAGTCAACTCTCATTAGGGGCCGTTTGGTGCGATTACGGCTCGATTTTCTCGCGCGTTTGGTTCACTAATGCACTAAACCTCCAATGCATATATATTCATGTAAATATTATTCACTCTTAATTGTCCCGAAATAAGGGTCTAAAGTCCCTCAAATAAAGTCGCGCGTGTGAAAACGCGTACCGTCAATTTTAACGATATAACGCGAAACTTCCGAGAAATTCTTATAACGATTGTACTACTAACTATCACTTGAGTATTTATTCATAAGATTACCTATTTTAGGACCATAGTACAAGTCTTCAATATTCCAAGCTTATTGTGCTACTACGCGGATAAAATCTCCAAGTACTATTCACTATTTTTACTAAACGTACTCCAGGAAATTAATTTTCAGAACGAGTCACTTTAAAAATATAACGAAGTTATATTTCCATGTATTTAGGTCTAATAAGGCTAGAAAATATTCCTCGTGGCAAAAATTCAATTAAATAGTTTATTAAGCCATAAATTAGGCATAAAATAATAGTTTTTACGAGTCCTCACATCCTCTCCCCCTTAAGAGAATTTCGTCCTCGAAATTCACACTTAGGATAACAGTCATACCCCTTAATAGTCACACTTATCAGGTCAAACAATAACTTACACTCTGCAACCCATTTCACAATTTCTACTGACCCAATTAGTAGTCAAACTTTGATTCTATCTCATGAATCTAGGATTTTGTAAAAGTGTGCGTCGTACTATAGTCACTTAGAACCTTAACTAAACAATAGAAAGCAAAAATCATACCTTCAATGACCTTAACGGGATTGGAAACCTGTTGATAGCCTAATGCATAAACCCTAGCTGGTGCTTTAGATCGACTTCCTCTAGCACTAGACTGCTTTGCAGTTGACTTTTCAAGCCTTTGAGTACTACCTCCTTCATTCGGTATACTTGGACAGTTCGCGATCTGATGCTCAGTGCTGTCACAATACAAACACTTTCCCGATTTCTTCCAGCACTCATTCTCTGTATGGTTAGGCTTGCGACAATAACCACAAATAACTTGAGGAGCCACAGGCTGACCACTTGGAGGAGTCTCCCTCGGTTGATCCCTTCCATTGTGGCCTCCTCTTGATTGAGTCTTTTTTTGTGTACCAGATGTCTCTACTCCTCCCGTTCCTTTTTCCTTTTTAGAAGGTGGGGCACCCTTATCTGCTTGTCCAAGAGGATGACTAGAAGTGCCCCTTTTCTTGGCATGAAAATCCTTAACTTGCAGCCTTGCACTTTCGACTCTCTGCGCCTTCTCTAGGGCTTCAGTGAAAGTAGAGATTTGGGCCGCTGCTAACCCCTCTTGAATCTCCACGTTAAGTCCTTGTACAAATCGCCTTATCCTTCTCCTCTCAGTGGCTACCAATTCTGGGGCGTATCTAGAAAGTCTAGTAAATTTTCCTTCATACTCAGCCACACTAGACGCCCCCTGCTTCACTTTTATGAATTCGTCCTCCCGTTTCTCTTGAACTAAGGGCGGGAGAAACTTCTCATTAAATTCTCCTAAAAGATTTTCCCAAGTCCAAGGGGTTTGTGCTCTTTCCCATTTTCCCCTTATCATATCCCACCAAGCACGTGCTGCACCCTCAAACTGAAAGACAGCAAAAGTTACTCGTCTCTCCTCCGCATAATCTAGGGCTGCGAAAATATTAGTCATTCTTTCTAGCCAATTCTCCGCTACCTCAGGATCAGGCTCACCAATTAACTTAGGTGGGTTGAACTTTAAGAATCTCTCTAAGGCTCTATCCTCCCCTCTATCCTGGCCCCAGGTTGGTTAACTGGCACTGGTTCCTGTCTCTCAGCTAATCGTTCTAGGATGTCAGTCATCCTATTAATGGCAGTAGCCATTTGGTTAACCTCCATATTTTCTTGTCCTTGGGTCGGTCTAGTGGCCGATCCTTGTTCATCCCCTTGAGGTTGGGTTTGTCCAGTCCCTCGCCCACAGCCTCGACCACGGCCTCGACCCCTTCTTAACCCTTCCATAACCTAAGTATGCCTAGTGCAAGAAATAAATCAATTACGCGAGAAAATACTTGAAACAAGGACCAATTGCGAAAACATTGAAAATAATAATAATAATTTACATTCATTAACATGTCAAAATCCATACAATTAGCAAGTCAGGGGAAAATCACAAAAATATAGTACACAGGTGCCACAAAAGTACTTTTACTCACAGAAGACTAAAGTCAAACAAGTGCCCCAAAAGTAGGCCATACAGTCATGCAAAATACAATGGCCTCAACACTTAGCATCACCCCTGACAATTCTAACTATATCAGTCAAAAGGGTCTAGTTTTTTTTTTTCTCGTTCATTTCCCATAATGGAGATCTCAAGTCCAATACAAGAATCCTCCGGGCTCTGACCTTTGCCATCAGAATTTATCTCAAAACCACTTATGATTTTTATTCACGCTATAATATACGAGACTATATCCCTTTCGAAGTCGCAAGTATTCTCTCAAAAAAAGTATTTAGTACTCAAGTACAAGAATCCAGAACTAAGAGAATTTACAACTCAGGCCGTACGCTCCCAAGTGCAAATTAACAAAGTTTAAGATCCCTACCTGACGTACATATCTATCTACCTCAAATAGCATGATAAAGGTTTTACACTTACCACTTTCATAGTTCACAACTTACGCACAAGAAGAATACTTAGTCTTTTATACATATTCACATAATTGGGACCATATCACGTCTTGGCCCAAACTCACTCCGTGCAGAGGCCACGCGAAGTTACTCTGATTTTTTTTTTCCTACAAGTAGTCGCTTAACTTTCAAACCAGTCCCACAGTCCGGTATCCTAAACTTTTAAGCCTAGGATACACTACAAAGATCTAAAGCCTAAGCTCTGATACCAACTGTGACGCCCCCACTTCTCCCAAGGGCGAACCCAAGGGTATCCGCGGAACGCCTGCCTAGCTCTCGCCAGGACTCGAGACAAATCAATTCAAACTTAACAATATAAAACAATTTATACCAGTCTAATAAGGAAAAATCGCTTCCATAATCGAATATCCAAGTCTTGTACCACGTGTTCAAAATACATCCGTTATCCAATTCTTACGTCAGGATCCAAAAGATACATCAATTCCCAAATATATACAATAGCCAAAATGTCTAGTCAATTACAATTGAAACCCTAATACAAAAGTACATCCAAAGGGTTCCAACGAGTTTCACTCCATCCATTCCTGTTAAGGAAAACAAATCTACGGGGTGAGCGAAACGCTCGTGAGGCCAAGAAAACACACATGCAAGCACGTTGTTCAAATAACAATCCCAATATTCAAGTAATTTACAATTCGAGCGAGAAAAAAAAATAAACAGAAGCAATTCAAGGATATAGGAGCTCTCAGGAGCTATTTTCCTCTTGCTTCGCCACGGCTCGATCCGATACCCCCTCGTGATGACACTCCGTTATCCTGGTGGGTATTTTATCCGTAGAAACTTCACTTATTACTTCCTCCGACCAACATTCCACCCTCTCGGATCCGAAACCAAACACGCACGAAAAAAAAGGCGATACTCGTCGAGTATGCCACACGAGATCTCAGGAGATCAAGTTTTGATTTTTGAACACGCACGAAAAGGGCAATACTCCACGAGTATGCCGAACAAGATCTCAAAAGATCAAGTTGTGTTTTGTTACTCTCTTGGTTTATCAAGCTTCTCGACCAAGCCCATGCCGGCTCGAGTTGCAAGATTGGTTAAGAGAATTGGGCGTCCCCATAAGTCGAGGAGGTTCACTCCACCCGACAACAAGACACGCACGACATACACGACATGCATGGCAACACGACACGCACACGAAAACGGGTATATTTTAATCGACGAGATTCACTCAATCGACTTTGAAAACCAAGTTAATACAAGTAAAGTGCAAGTAAAGGAGAGCGAGTGCGATAAAGTACACACTCGTCTCATCAAGTGATATTCACGTATATAAGCAGGTAAATCAAGTAAACACGACAAGTCATGCACTTGACACTCACCAATTCAAAAGTAATTGAGCGAGAAAATCTTTAGTTGTCCCCTCCGGGATTCTTTTCAAGACTCGCTTGAGCACCTGAAGCAATTAACAAGTATTTTTCACTCACAATCACGTATTAATCAAGAAAGGAGTTACGCTTATTTGGACTAGTCAATACCTCAAACCAAGAACCTTAGCCACTCAAAATAAAGGTTCAAAAGTGAGGTTTTATTAACACAAGAAAAACTGATTTCCTTCATGAAATCAAGTTTAAAGCGATCAATTATCATCAAGAAGGAGTAACAAGTTTTCAAATTTTCATTTTCTAAGAAATCAGCAAATTTCAGCTTTGCGCGTCAAATTTAGAAAAATCAGATCTTGGACTCAGTAGGTCCAAAATTATAAAACTTGGTACCGTTGGAAACCTCTTAGAAAGTACTAAAAGTTCTTAAAAGACACTTTTCCATGAATCTAAGTGGAAGGTATTCAAAAATGAGCTTGAAGGTACAGGTTCGGCGTACAAGGCAGAATTAAGTTGGATTTCGGCCAACTTTGGAAATTCGGCACGATTCACATGTTGCAAACCGGCCTCTGAAATTTACAGCTCAATTAGTGTTACAAGTGAGGTTTATAAAAAAACAAGCGGATCAAGAATCGGAGTTTCGAGTACCGAGATACGGTAGCTCAAAGTTGAGGAAGATTCAAGACTGAAGAAGAATTTCCAGTTTTGAACCTCCAACACTAGCAATTTAATTCGGTATCGAAACGAACTTGAATTGGTGCCAAAATTGGCAGTATTTTACTCCTATATGCAAGGTATTCCTCTATCAAATTTCAGGGAAAAATACCCTCGGGAAGGTAGTTAATTAGTCAACCAAAGTTCAGGAAAAATTCTAAGGCAATCTGCCTTGTGACTTTCATTTCACAATTTCAAATCGTTTAACCAATAAAACTATCCGAACATGGTTCATTTGTGAAACAAAGGCCTAAGACACATCCATGATACCTTTGGTAAGTGATGAGCATCAAGAACTTCAATTAATAAAATCATTCCCAAGTTTTGCCCCAAATCAGTCCAAATACTACGTTTTTCCAAAACAGGGCAGTCCTCTTGTTTTAGTCACAACTCAATCAATTTAACTCGGAATGAGGCATGGTTTATGGCGTTAGAAAATACATTCACGGGACTAAAAGTTCACAGAAGGAAATGTTCTGAAATTCGGCAAGCAACCAGCTCAAAATTGAGCCTCAAGCTGCTGCCTCAACAAGCCATTCCAGCAAATCCGAGAGACAGGACAGCTAACTTAAAACGTTTGGTTCGGATCACTCACAAATAATCAGAACGTGCATTTTATCTCAAATTAAAGCTAGGAATGTCTAGTTTCAAACGCCACTGACGGCACTTGATTTCGACACCCGAGGACAGAGTTATGGCCAAAATACAACCGCTGGACAGTTTTACCCGAAAATAATTTTCCAGCATGCCTAGTTCATGAATAAATTCATTTGCCCATCCAATCGTTAATGTTTTCCAACGAAAATTTCTACACACATAATATAACATATACACATCAGGATCATGCCAATAAATCACCAAAAATGGGCCTTATCATGGCCGAACAAAACAGGGGCAGATTCGGCAATTTCTGGTCATGACCTCTACTTGAGTTCCCAACAATAACACTCCATAAATTCATCATTATAACCATTAAACTACCATTAAATCCAACATTGATCCTCAAATCAGCAACAACAACCCAAGTGTGGGAATACAAAGAGCCCACTATCACATTTTACATCCATATCAAGCTAACCAAATGCATGCATGAACTTAACAAGGTAAGATAGCTTCCAAACTTCAAGTTTCCAAGAGTGGATCATCACTTACTTTGGGTTGATGTTCAGCAGAATTTTCGGCCCTCTATTACCCCAGAAAAACCGTGATTTCCAGCCCTTGTTTGCAGCTCAAAATGATCCTCAAGTGTCAAGCTAGGTGTGGTGCAAGTTTGGTTGAATTTGGAGATGATTTGGGGTGGTTTTGAGTGAGATTAGTGAGCAGAAATTTTGAAGCAATGGAGTTAGAGAGAGGAGGGTGTTTGGTCGGCTATGAGGAGAGAGAAGATGGAGAGAAATCTGATTTCCTTTAGCTTCCAAGAGAAGGTGAAATAAGTGGTGGAAATTCACCCAAAAGTCAACTCTCATTAGGGGCCGTTTGGTGCGATTACGGCTCGATTTTCTCGCGCGTTTGGTTCACTAATGCACTAAACCTCCAATGCATATATATTCATGTAAATATTATTCACTCTTAATTGTCCCGAAATAAGGGTCTAAAGTCCCTCAAATAAAGTCGCGCGTGTGAAAACGCGTACCGTCAATTTTAACGATATAACGCGAAACTTCCGAGAAATTCTTATAACGATTGTACTACTAACTATCACTTGAGTATTTATTCATAAGATTACCTATTTTAGGACCATAGTACAAGTCTTCAATATTCCAAGCTTATTGTGCTACTACGCGGATAAAATCTCCAAGTACTATTCACTATTTTTACTAAACGTACTCCAGGAAATTAATTTTCAGAACGAGTCACTTTAAAAATATAACGAAGTTATATTTCCATGTATTTAGGTCTAATAAGGCTAGAAAATATTCCTCGTGGCAAAAATTCAATTAAATAGTTTATTAAGCCATAAATTAGGCATAAAATAATAGTTTTTACGAGTCCTCACAGTATTCAAGAGATCACATGTAACCTAAGTCCAAACCAACCCAAACTCACCCCTCTAACATCACTTGCTTCACAAGAATGGAAGTAATAAAAATTTCAGCAGCACTTCCCCTTATTTTCTTTACTTTTCCATCCAAACTCAACATCTGTTTCATCTCAATCCAACTTCAATCACAACCACAAGTCATAGGCTATAAAGTGCACTTGTTTAAGGCTACAAAACCATCCCAAATAGCCAATTTATAGCTCAAAAATCAACCACAACAAAGCTGAAATTTGAAACTCTATGCTGAAATTTTCAACTACAAGCTGAAATTTTCCATAAACAAGCCAAAATAACATATAAAAGTTAGAAAATTCACATGGCAAAACTACTAGATCATAGCCGAACTCAAACCATCATGTCAAGGCTGAAATTTCACCATCAAAGCTGAAAATTTTGAATCACCACTTAATCTATGAAATTTTCCATGTAAACTACCCAAATCAAACTCTAAAACCACTAATATGCAAGTAATAAAAGTAAAAATGGTTTCTTGCCATAGTTACCTTGAAACCCTAAGAAGAAATGGAAGCCAAGTGCTTCTTTCTACTAAACCTCTCTACTAAAGCCTTTAATCCTTCCTAAAAGTCAACTTTTATGGAGTAGTTTGCAAGTTTATGGTGAAAATTCAAGGATTCAAACAAGATTTGGTGGTTGAAGATGAAAGTTTTACTCTCTTTTCTTCACTCAAAAGTTGGCCAAAAGGAAAGGGAAAGGTGATAGGATTTTTGGCCAATTTTTTGTTAATTAAAGGGTTAAGAAAGGTCTTAGTCAAAGTCAAAGAACCATGGCTTGTGTAACACTTGGTGCTCCAAGGTTAATCCTCATCTCTTTGTCTTCCAAAGGCTAAAATATCTATCTAACCTCTAATTATCCTTTAGCACCTTCTAAAATAATATCCCTTTGTATAAAACTCGTCTTAATCTTCAAAAATTTATCGCACATATCACATTAGTGGGTTCTACTTTTATAATACACTACGAATTTAACATGCATTAACTCATACAAGAAAAATGATTTAAAAACTTGACTCACTTATAAAATATCTAGGAAATTAAAGCAATAAAGTAAGGTAAAGAAAATGTATTCGGAAAAATAAAATAAAATAAAATAAAGATATTTTTCGGGTCCTCACAAATTCCTATCGCTTTGTTCTATAGAAATTCAAATTTTCTCATTTTAACCACATAACGTAAAATTCGAATTAAAAATGACTAAAACACTAAAAAACACACATAAATAGCTACACAAAAACACGCAACGAGAAACTAATACTAATACTAATATATATTGAGATGGGTTTATATAAACATGTTGAGAAACTAATACTAATATATATTTAGTGTAGTAGTTTATATTGTGAGTTATATACCAACGAAATCACGAAATGTTGAAGAAATTAGAGTAGAGAAGAGTAGACAAGAAGTAGAGAGAATTAGTCTTTCATTCACTTAACTCCTCCAAAGGTTATAAGAGAGGTTAGATGACCCCTATTTATAGGCAAAATAAGATCAATGGTATGTGAACTATTATCAATATTTATACGTGGTGTCGTGCCCATTTTTCAAAAATGAAAAGTGATGTTGTGAAAAAATGGATTTTTTGATTTAAAAAAAAAGAAAATAGCCTAAAATAGGACTTTGAAAATACGAAGATTTGGCCCAAAATATAGTACAAAAATAGTTTTGCGGAAAAAGAGTCGTCACTCTATATTAAATTTAGGTATACCCGGTTACCATAAAAAATAATTTGAAAAGGTAAAAGAAGAAAAAACCTTTTTAAATGACTTCCGGTATTTGAAAATAAGAGAAAAAGGTTTAAGAGTCATGATTGAAGAAAGAGAAAACAAATATTTGATTGGGTCAAACCTAAGACACCCTTTAAATCTAGTCTAAATTAGTTTTGAATTTAGGTAGACCCAGTTACCATAAAAAAATAATTTGAAAGGTAAAAGAAGAAAAACACTTTTTAAATGACTTCTGGTATTTGAAAATAAGAGAAAAAGGTTTGAGAGTCATGATTGAAGAAAGGGAAGACAGATATTTGATTGGATCAAACCTAAGGCACCCTTTGAATCTAGTCTAAATTATTTATGAGGTTTAGTCAAAGTTTTTCTAAGCTAACCTTTAAAGTTATCACATTTAGATATTCTTATATGGATACAAATCTAAATATAAGAGAGGCATTGGGAGGGGGCAAAATATCCTTTTAAGGTCTAATTGGTACCAGCACATTAATTGGGAACCCAATAATAATCACTTGAACGAGTCATGAGTATGCAAAGATGAGATTCGAAAAAAAGAAAATTAAAACTTGTATATTAGGTATAACTGGCCAAAGAAAGATGGATGCAACATTATGGGTACGAAGCACTAAAATTCATGACTCAAATTTTCTTTTTGTAGAGAATTAATGGGTGTTAAGGCTAATGAGTCATAACCATCTATTTCCATACTCCAAGGATGAACTTTCTAATTTAAACAAACAAATGTGATATTTAATATTCTAATTCCCAAAAAGGATGCAGTTATAATTAAAATGGTTTAAACACATATGGATAAGAATATAAAATAGAGTAAAATAACATGTGAGTCAGAAAAGTCTAAAAATAGAAAGTATGCATGAAAATGACATGGACGACACATGATGCATGAGTCTAAAGGGGCTAAGAGTCTAGCATTGGACCAATCCAACTCTATAAGTTCTCACTAGTATTGAATTAGTTCAATTTTACAAGTCCTCACTAGCATTGAACTCACAAGGAAGCGGAGAGAAATACCACAACTAGAATTAGACTGGTGTGTTGACATCACGCATTCATCATTTATATAATTATAATAAAGAAATAAAGCATGAATTAAAAAAAATAAACATATAAGAGCACATAATACCTAAGTATAGTATTAAATGCAAAGTCGTAAGAAACATGCAAAACACATAAGCACATAAGTCACATAAAAGCATACAAAACATATCTATTATATTGGGGGATCTAGGTGCAATTTAAAGGGGGGAAAAAAGAAAAGAAAATAGGCCTATCAAACTATCTATTACATTAAAAAGAAAATAAACATATTTACAACTTTTTCTAAGAAAAGAAAATATAACCTATCTATTATATTTTGAGGTATTCAAGTACCTTCCACATGATAATAAAACTTAAATTAAATAAATAAATGATTTAAGTAGATAAAGAAATAGCAAAAGAAACACATGAAGCATATACACATATAGGAGTATATAAGAACACGTAAGAACACATAATTAGAATTTAAAAGGTGATAAGGATACCTCCCTTTTGAAATGATGACTTGGATGAGGGAATGCAGAATTATCTATGCTCAAAATTCAACAAAAGGGTCAAAGTACCAATTTATTAGATATTTAATCAGTAGAGATAAAAAATGAATTAATGAATAAAAAAAACTCACTAAAATCACCAAACAAATAGTAAACTAATACTCCAAACACAAATAAAGGATTGAAGAGCTGAGAACAATTCCAATGATAAAGGTAAGAACGAATCTTAGGGATTAAAGTGAGAAAATAAAAGTTCTTAGGGTCAAAATATATATTTTTAAAATCTAGGGACCAAAGTGAAAATTTTGGATAAATAGTTTCACTTCCCTTTTATTCATAAATTATGGAAAATTCACCAAGTTTAATTTCCCAAACTAATTATCAAATCACATTTCGTATAATCTGAGTTATAGTCTTTCATATTTCATAAAATGATTTTTTTTCGTCTCTCACATATCACAAATTGAAAATTTTCATCCCTCATTGATCATGTATATGAATAGTTTTTTCTTATTTTTGAAAATACATGTATATCTATTTGATTTCACCAGAATGGTACAAATAACATGTAATATATTTCTATTTAATTTCACACGAACAAGTTAATTATAGTTATAGGTGAAATCAAATATAGATGTACTACATGTTATTCATACTGTTCAGATTAAATTAAATAGATATATATATGGGTTTAAAAAAAAAGCTATTCGTATACATTATCAATGAAAGATGAAAAAATTTATTTTGAAATCTGAGGGATTATTGATCGAATTATATAAAATTTGATTTGATAACTTTGCCCATAAAAAATGACCACACGCAAGGCACGTGGTAGATTTTAGTCAAAAACTAATCAGAAACTTAGGTAAGAACCAAATTTGACGAATGTAAATTTGTAAGGGAGGTAAAATTACACTTTTAAAATTGAGGGCAAAAAGTTATTTTACAAAATATGAGGAACGTTTTGAACGACTTTTCCAAAATAAAATTAGGAGACAAAACTGAATTTTCCCCGATTAATTAAGCACATACATTTCCTTTATAGGTGTATATTTGGTTTATTCACTACAACAAAAATGACCTTTAACGGCATTTAAAGGTGTCAGTATAAATAATCTAACCTGACACTTTACCTTTCCTCACTCCTCGGATGAGTGTTGTCCCTTTCAATGTGGGGATAGGCTCGTAGCATTCAAATGTGTTAGGAAAACTATACTGTTATAGCATCCCATCTGCCAACAAAATTCCCTTTTCTTAATAATCAAAAGTGTCAGGATAGCTATAGTACAACATTAGGATATTGAATTCTATGCTGACACTTTTAATTGCCAGGAGTTTTTTTTTTTTTGATATAGAAGCAACCTGCAAGTAGTGCTCCCTGCTATACATTCTGTCAACCAGAAACCCAAAGGACTTGTAAAATTATCCCAAAGAACAGAATGCATATAGTAATCTAAAAGCAAAAGTCAATGCTCAAATATAATTTGTTGAACTAAAAGCCAGTAACAAGTACTAACATTGCAAATCCGTAACAAGTACAAACTTGAAAGATTCTCTTGCGCACAAACTAAAAGATTCTCTTCCCTAAAAAGTAGAAAGAACTTGCAGTAGCTTCCAAACTTTCCAAGCTTCCAGTCCATAGGCAAAACAAACCTTTCCTGAAACATAGTTAGGAACAAGAAAATGAACATAACTTCACAATAAATTTTTAATAAAGTATACATAATACAAAAGCTACCACTACCTTTTATGAAAAAATTCATTAATGTGTGAAAAGCATAAGGAACCACTTACAAAAGCTGATCTTCAGTGTAGTTTGTGTGCCTCTCGCATGTCTTAGCCCACTTCTTGAACCCATCGATAGAGCATTGTGTAGTAAAGATTGCTGCTGCTGCTAAGAGAGATGGGGGGAACCTAAGCATTTCATACTCGACAAGGCACAACTCAACAAAAGAAGGACAGAAGCTCCAACTAGTCACCAGAAGATTATTGCCTTAGGCAGATCAAGATAGTGCAAAAAATTCACATACACTAAATACGAAACAATATCTTTTGATTAGATTGAGCAGCTTTAAGAAAGCGCCTCATGAAGACATAAGGAGTAGGCACTGAAAGATTAAATTACAAGGTATTGATCATTAAGCTCTCTTGCAGCGAGCCACAGTTCAATTTTAGTTATATGACAAAGGAAACCTTCATATATCAAAGATCAACTCATAGACAATAGATGCCATAAAAAACCTACCATCTCAAGCACGTCATTTCTGGAGTAAGCCCTGTCAGAAATCAATATGAGGTCTTCAACGACAGGAACAAAAACTTCTTCATACTTGCAAGCCAGAAGCATTGCTGTCACTCCAACAAGTTGAAGTTTCTTGCGCACCACAGAGACTATTGTTAAGAACCTATCTATTACATTGACAGTTAAATACAAGGTCTCATCCATTAGTTCAAACTTGTAATGCACCTGTACATTCAGAAGTACAGTGTTAGCTGCAACCTTTTTCTTACTTCTGATAGTTTAGAATTTGTAAGAATGCCAAAGTAATGTGAAATTATTACCTCTAGGTGAAAGTCTGGGTGGAAGCCCAGGTGGTTTAGGCGACGGCGCCGCCAGGTGGGAATGTCCAGCCCGATGAACCAACAACCACATGTGTTCTTTGTGCTACTGAGCACTACAATGCAGCAGCTAGAACTACAACAACGAGTTGTATGATATTAAACTTGCCTGCCATTTTGCCTGCCCTTTGCTGTGTTCTTGAACTTCAGATCGCCCCTATTTGAATTCACTTCCAAATCCGATTTGGTACTCTCTCTTGCTTGTGTCACTAGATTTATGTGAAGAGAGCCTCAAAGTTTGTGGAGGTGGACACTTGCTCCACTAGTATATATACGGACTCTTGCACCAGGTCGTACCTCCAAGAAGCCGTATCGTCGCCTCACAAACTGGAAAATCACATCCCCCCTCTCTCTTTTCCGAATTTAGGCACTCGAAATTTCGAACCAATCTAGAAAGAAAGAAAGAAAGAACAGAGCCAACTAATGGATGACAAGCAATAGAAGTAGTTGAGGTTGACTCTTAGTGTTTTTTTAATAAAAAGCCAAGTCATTCTTTAATTAGATTGGTGGCCAAATTGGTCCAGGGGTGGTGGCCGTGTTTTGGGACTGAGTAATGACTATTTCCCATTTAAGGAGTATATTTTTTTCTTCTTGCCGGAATCATATCATATGGGAATAAATAACAAATCGTGTCCTAGAAATATTGCTCGCTCAGTTTGTGGCCACCAGTTTCTCGGTTGTCTACTTGACATTTTATTGAACAGGTTATGGGCAATAAATCTATAACAAAATAGTCACACGAATCAAGTAGACAATTGAGAGGAATAAAGTTGAACAACAAGTGCACTCAAATCATAAACTATTACTACATCCATTTCAATCTCAAATAGATGGGACTAATCTTAAATGTAATCAATTTAGGGCAAACCTTAAAACTTAACCCTCCCAATTCAACACAATACAGTACACAGCTTCAAGAATAAGTAATAATGTCCAATAAAATCTTAGGAAAAAAAGGGAACAACTTGAAGAATGAGTTAAAAGGAAAATGAGTTAAAACGTACAGTAAGTAACATAAAAACGTTTATGGTGCTCTTTCTATTTGGATTTTCCGTGACGTGTTTCAGTGTTCACCATTGCTCGCTATCTCTGCAATAGATTGAGGAACTAGAGAAGGAATTGGCAGAGACCAGAATGAAGTGCACTCAGAGAAAGCAGAAACTTGTCGAGAAACAGATGGACTGTACTTGATGCAATACCTTTTAGTAGCAGTTCAAGCCTTTGGCATAACAGAGGGAAAATGACATGGGGTCGAAAATGTATTTGGATGGGAGAGGTTATGGGTGGAATCCTCCTGCTATTGCCCTTCCTCTTTTCGGCTTCTTTCTCTGCCAGTGTTTCTTGTGAGAGAGATAAGAAGAAGCAAAATTTGACCAAGTGTTTTGGCCGGCAAAATGAAAGTTTTGATCAAATGAATCTTCCGCCAATTCACTACGATATCATTTTGTGCCTTTCCTTCTTTTTTGGGTATATCTCACATTTTCTCAAGTGTCATAATAGGTAGTCTAAAGGCACATTATTATTCTTATATCAGATAAAATAAAAAAAATTAAAGTATATATTATTGAGTTGATAATAAGTGTCATAATAGAAGTACTATAATGACATAAACCAGCAAGTGTCCCTATAGGCATGTCAGGAAAAGCCATTTTTATTGTAGTGATTTCACAACAACGTTTGTGTGTGAGCATTTGAGATGCCGCTACAATGTACATTTAACATATAAGCATAAAATGAAATAGTTTCATCATACCTCCATGACCATTCTCTGAGTAACTGAATATCTCTACCATAATATCATTTCAAATCGTCGGAAATAATAGTTAAATATGGTTAGATCAGATATCATTGATAGAGGCTCCTACTAGTAAATCTTAATCACCATTACTTTTCTACTAACATGCACAGAGGAGAGCTGGACGTAGAATCCTCGCAATATATTGCTCAGGACTCCACAATTAAGCAAAGTTTGGGACTATTTGAATTGTGTTTTCTGAGAGTTTTGTGAGAAAGAAATACCGTAGTACTTTTTTGAGATGTGATATTTGTAAGAAGAAAAGGTGGTCAAGAAACGCAATAAAGATTATTTTCAAAAAAAGAAATCCAAAAAATATTTTTGCTAAGTGCATAGTTTATGTGTTTTTAGTGTGTTTTATTAGTTAGTTTTGGTGTGTTTTAATTAGTTTTATAGTTAATTAACTAAGATTCCAATGTAAATATGCATTTAGGGGTTTAAGTGTTAAAAATTACATTTCTATGGATTTTTATGATGAAAACTTCATGTTTTTGTAGGTTTAATTATTCAATCATCAAATGACATAAATTGAGAAGAGAATTGGATGATTGATGATGGTTTTAAGTGATAAAAAGAGAATATGAAGTGCAAGAGATGAAATGCAATCAAGTTCTAAAGAAAAGGAGTTTCACAGCTTTGATACCTTGTGATATTTTGGCAATATCTTGAGCTACAATGATCGGATTGAGGTGATTCTTATAACATTTTGAAGCCAAGAGATAGATCTACATTTGGTATGAAGACATTGAAGTTCAGTTCGGTGGTTTTCATAGTCAAAAGGTCGAAATACTAAAGTTCATTTTCTATGGTCGAAGCTGAGACAAGTTTCTGACCAGTCAAGTCAAGAGTCATTTAGTCATTTATCAGTCCACGGAACTCCAAATTAGGTGATTCTTAATGCATTGGAAAGCTAACTCAAAGAGCTACAACTTTCATGTTTTACATAAGAGCTAGTTCAGCCTCTAACATCGAGAAAATATTAGTTGAAGTGGATCAAAAACAGAGCAAGCGATCCGAACCCGGATCCAATATGATCCGAGCTCTCGTCTGATCTTCTGGACAAGTGGATCCGAGCTTGGATCCACTGTAGCAGGCCTCGGATCCCAATGAACAGTGAAGGTAAAAAATGAAGAAAAATACGATCGAAGGGGTAATTTGAGCGATCCGAGCTCGGATCTAGCCCTCGGATCACTACTTTCGGCTTACCAACTTGTGTTCTGTTCGCACAAGTTTTTTGACCAACCTTTCCTGCAAGATTATCGGTGGAAATAGCCGAAGACAGGTGCAAAAGAAGCTTTACAACTCCATTTTAGCTTGTTTATGGGCTCAATACATGATTAAACAATTGTCTATTACAAGAAATTCCTCTATAAATATAAGCCTTGAAGAACATTTTCATAACTTTGGGAGGCTAGAGAAACTCCGCAAAAATGTAGTTCTCACTAGTTTTTCTTAGTTCAATTAGTTTAGTTGTTGAGTATAGAGTAGTATAGTTCATCCTACTTGTTTATTAGCTAGGCAAAGATGAAGATGGAGATAAAGAAGGCAAGGGAAGAGCTCATGTGACAAGGGTTACTTTTCTTTCCAACTCTTTATCTTTTGTACTTGATTCTAAGTTTAGTTAATATACAAGTTCTGGATTTTGTGTTTATGATGTGTCTTTAAAGTTTATGCCTTGGGTTTGGTTGAACTTCCTATGATTGTCAGTGTTTATTATTTGGCTATTTGATTGTTAGTATTTGAGCAAGTTATTTAGCACTTTAGTTCTTTAAATCATGATTAATCTGATACCATTAATCTTGATTATCTAAGGTATTGTTTCTGCAATAAAAATTGAGATTCAACACTGGTTCAAGAGGTGCTAAACATAGGTAATACACTCACGAGAGTAGATGTGCATCTATGTGGTTTTGGTAATTCATTTCATGTAATTTCAATGAAGAAATGAACTTGTAGCTAATTTTATAACCATGAGAATATGTATGGATTAGTTATAAGTATAATTGATTCACTACGAAAGTAGGATTCAAATGCATAAGGAAATTACACCATAATTAGCCTAGATGTAGTACTCAATGATCCAAATATAACACTTGCATGAGTAGTTAGGGATACCACAACCTAAGGAGCTTTTATTTGTTATTTTGTATAATTTCAGTAGGTTAAATTTGTTATAATTCATTGATAATCTAAATAATAGAGAAATTTTAGTAATACCGGTAATTGTTCACTCTTCTCTATGGGATCGACCCGATATATACCCTAAACTACTAGTTGACCTGTATACTTGCAGTGAACGGGTATAATTCGTTTTTTTTTTAAATTGTACGTATATTAAAATACCTGTCAATTTTCTACAAAACTAGCAATTTAGACAAGGATTTAGATGCCACCAATCCTCAATTACGTAATAAACATTGCAAGATGAGAAGGAAAAAAGGGTTCGAGAAATTTTCCATGTTACATGTTTTATGTTGTGAGTGCCCATAAATGGTCAAATACATAAAATTAATCAATTGTTTTACTACGAATTTTGGCTTAGGACTCCCCATTTTGTGCTGTCATATTTTACCAGCTCATAATACGCTGGATTATTGGAGCTTGAATCTTGGGAAAGGGACCGTTTATATATTAAAAGCCTATCAACTTGCATTAATTAAGATTATACTAGTTTGAAACAATTGGAGGAATAGCAGGTTCAGATACCAGGGATTTGGATGGTTTCAGAATGGATGAAAAATCATATCCTAATAAACCAATCGCTTTTGCTTTCTTTCTCCCAAATATAATGACAAAGAAAGAAGATTAGGCACAAGATTTCCATACTTTTCTGTCCTAACTAGATGTTAATAAAGTGTTAGCTTAGAATAGTAGCGGCAAGATTAGCTTTGCTTGTGGCCATGTACATCCATGGCGATTGGTCCCTTATAATAATATATTTTTGTTGCCATGTGGAACTTAGTTGCCAACTTGGTAATAAATAACAAGCAACAGTGTATCTAAGATAAAAAGATACTTGTAAAAAAATACTGTAGCAAAAAATTGTATCATTTTTTAACGTGATATATGTAATATATAAAGATAATTAAAAGATAAGTTTATGATACGATCAAATAAATTTATGTAAATAGTAAGCTATCCAAACGGATCTTGTGTGTTTTAATAATCTGCATGCGGTTTGTAAACACTGCAAACCAGGCGCAGTTTTATGTTGTAGCCGTCGGTGCCTATGTGCATAAAGAATTGATAAGAGTTGTTAGGGTCAAACCTCTCATGCAAGCTTCAAGCCTTCAACTAAGCGTCCATCTCAAAGTTCTAATATGCTACTTGCTCCTCTGAAATGAAGTTGAAAGAGAATTAACGAATTGTTGGACAAATTATTACCAATCATTTGGGGATCACTTGACATTTTCAAGCCATCAAGTTCTCCGAAATGGGCTTTCGGGTTACAATGGTGCCATTTGCTTGTGTGAGGGACTAAATTGCATCATTTTGGAAGTGGAGGACTAAATAACTACAAAGACAATATGTAAGGCACTTCTTTCGTCGTTTTTTCTCTAAAATGAATTCAATCAAAGATCCAGCAGGTATAATAATTAATTGCAAAAGAAGTGCAACTACATTAGACTCTAATATTTACTTTAATTTACTCTGAAAAAAAATCATTCTCCAACAATGAATTTTACAATACAGAACTCAAATTGGTTTCTTGTTTTCAGTATTCGTGATAGAATGTTCATCAGTCAAGCATGAAGTTCAGACAACGTCAAAAGGCAAAATAAAAAAAAAAAAATAGCATGCACTGTATTTAGTTTAAGAAGACAATCATTTGATACGAACAAAATAAAATATCATTAGCAGGGAAAAGGAAAATTTAATTAAGCAAGCACGACTATATATGCATAAAACTGGCGGATCCAAAATAAAAATCCCCAAACTCTTGTAGTACTACGATTAAAATTCGATGGGATTGTCGTAATCGGATTCGTAAAACCAAAATATTTCTTGTTTATGATATATAGGGTCTGATTAGTGTTAATTCTCTCTTGTTTGGCTTTACGATTATGAATAATCTCTTAATGTACTCAAAATCTCCCCGTTTTAATTTACAAACCTTAAAAGGATAAGGAATACAAAACCTTCAGGCTTCAGGTGTCAACCACCATCTGCATGCTAAGCGTTTATGATATCTTAAGGCCCCGTGCTCCTGAACTTGCAAAATCAAGAAAATCGAAGTGACCTACAGACATTGTAATATTAGAACTGCGAATATGGTTAATGAACTTCAGATTGTGTTTAGTAGCCCAAAATTCTGGTGAAATATTAAGTGGCAGAATGGGCTTAGCCAACTTTATTGCTTTTTAGTTTGCTAATTGAGTTAATGGTTCCTAAGACCAAACTTATATGGTCAAAACATTAATCGGGTGACCGTAAGACCTAATTCAATTCTCAAGTTATCGATCATCTTCCCCCCTTCTCCTTATGATGCTTGGAGTCTCCAGTTAAACTAATAACAACATAAGAGGTTAGTGGGCTTCAGATATTGTGTACAAAAGGATCAAAGGCTTCTATTAGCTTAACTTAATTTTGGCCCTAATTGTCAATCGGAGTGGGCTAAGTTTTCCTTCTCCCCTAATTGATTGCATTTGCATCCTGAGTTTTCATTATGTCGATGTAATACAGATATAAATTGACTGTGAAGTATTACTGAAAGATGCATAGAAGAAATTGTTCAATTGGATCTCTCTGGATGCAATTTGAGCCAATAAGATCCAGGTGTTTTGAATCTTTGCAAAACAATCAAGAATACTGAGGGCTGGTGACAAAATGTTTCCCATCAAACCATACTAAGAGCCGCTCTTCAAACTTGGAACTTCCAGGGGACAAGATTCACAGCCTCAGTTTCCACTCTTACTAGAAAATTCAGCTTCTGGCCTATACTCCAGAAGGTAAGCCTGTCCTGCCCTCCCGAAGGTATGGGGCATCAAAATGGCTTTCTAAACTGAATTAGCATCCTTTAACAAGAAAGAACGAAAAGAAATATAAGAACTAATGTTGCACTTCTGCGGTAAATCCAGTCACAAAAATTTTATGCTCCTACAGGTTATGTCTTTTTTACCTAGCCGAAAGAACACTTCAACACTATTCATTAGTTGTATCTTGCAATTCTCCCAAACAAAATACCCTAACTCAACAATTGAGAATTTGGTACATTAAGATTCATAATTGAGAATTCGAGAAGGACTTTTACGGAGGATTTTATGTCTTCTCAAGTTATATTGTAAATTTTCAGCTTTGGTGCATAAAGTATATATAGCCTAGATTAGAATATATATATATATATGTGAAATTTTGATGGATTTCTTTGCCAAAAATATATGTTATACACCTAATTACATGTTAGTTCTGAACTCTTGTGCATTTCCCATGGAAATAAGGGTGAAAGGTGGAGGTCTAAATGAAAGGAATTGGGAGCAAGTTGCTGCAAATTTTTCCTTATTGGTCGAGTGAGAGAAGGGGAGTTTGAGTTTTAAGTTTAGGGTGATTTTGACATACTTTTGCTTGAGTCACTTGATAGAACCATGATCTTCATATATATGTTGGATTTGAGCTAAAACAAAGAGGTTTGAGAGGAAGAAAATGAGCTTTCCCCAGACCCTTTTATTGTTGGTAATTTCTAGTTTTGAACCCTGAGAGTCTTGACCCATTTTCTTCAAAATTCGTGACTATAATCGCCATATTTTTTCTCCATATTATGCTTGAAGTATTGAGCTACCATATATGGGTTTCCCACTTGCTTTGAACAAGAAACTTTGTGATTTTGGAAGCTATATTGGGAGTTAAAAATTGATGAATGTGTGTATTGTCGAAGGGGAAGTTTAAAGCTTCAAGTTTCTCACTTATAGTGGCTTGGAGTTGATCGATTCTTGCTATACTATATATGATAGTAGGATTTGAGAGTGGCCAAGAGAGAGAACCGGTGAGTGACAAGACAAGATCATGATAAGTTGATGAGTGTTCCAACTGCATGTTAGGACTTGTAGCTTGATTGAAATGTGATCTTGGCGAGATTGTTGAATACGTGAAATGCTATCTTGATTACATGGTTGATTGCTATTAAATTGTTAAACTCGTTTGACTTGATTTTGGCTGGGCGAGTGTGTACTTTATTACACTTGCTCTAATTTGACACTGTTTACAAGTGAAATAATATTAATGTGCATGACTTGAAACTTGTTTGGATATATCATCCCACTGACTATACAAAGTGCTTGGGATCTCAAACCCCATTGCCGAGTTGGTCGAATCGAGCCAGCAAGGATTTAGTCGAGGAGATTGACGAACCATAGGTAGTGTTTATTGGTTATTACACTGGATTTGGCATACTTGAGTATTACTCGTATTGTTATATTTGGTGTGCGGGTCTGATAAGAGGGATGATCGGTGGACAAAGACTGGAGTGATATAGTGATCTACTGGATATTGTTATCGCATTTCCATGGTTGATGGAGTGTCAACAGATCTGGGACAAGCTACATTGAATTTGTTCTCATGAGCGAAATTGTATCCTTATACTTGAAAGTGCTAATTGCTTATTTGAAATATTAATGACTTGTCTTATTGGCATTTACTTTATTCCTTTTGAGATTGTGATGTATGTGATTATCATCTTGACACTTTGGTTGCATATTTCTTGGAATCTCATTGGACAAAAACTCACCTATTAGTTTGTTTCTCTTATAGAGGGCAAGATCGTAGGAGTGAGAGTTGGAGACGGCAAAGCTTTTGTCTAAGTTTTGTTTATTGTCCTAATGACTTTTGTTTTTTTTTTTTTTGGTGCGTAAACTTGAATCTCTGATTGTATTATTGAAACTTGAATCACTGGACAGTTGATGTTAATGTGTATATATTGGAGTTTGGCATTTATTATTGTTCTTAGGGGTGGGCAAAATTATCCACTAGCTCAAAAACCTGCCATATCCAATCTAATCCTATCTGAAAATTAGGATATCCAATTTGTATTATTTGATAGAATCAAAAGAGGGTTGGGTACTCGCTAAGATGCGGAGTGGGTTAGGATCACATAATTAAAACCTGCGGATACTCGAGCCACCTCGCGTATATATTTTTTATTTCTTTTCTTTTCATAACATACTATAAAATAATAATTTTGAGCTAAATAAGTAATTTCATTGAACAAATTGCATCATAACTATGAGAAACTATAGTTTATTTACAAGATTCATTTGTAGAGATCATGATTTTATGTTTTATAGAACATGGTTTAATTAATGTGGAACATAAATTTGAAAAAATGTGCTACTTATTTCAAACTTTTATTGATTTTTTATTTTTTTTATGTTTTCCTTTATTTCGTATTCTCTTCATATGTTTGTTTCTTGGTTGGAGACTTTTTTTGAGAAAAAAATCTTTATTAAATCTTAGATGAATGTGAAAAATATAATATTAAATTATTTCTTAAAAAAAATTAAATGATAAGTTGAGTGGGGCGGGTACATGTTGACCTAACCCTATTTTAGCGGATACCTGATTATAGGATACCCACTGATATGCGGAGTGGGTAAAGGTCAGAAAATGATTGACCCGTGAGGTATGGGTCGGGTCAGCCAATTGGTGGATGGGATGTGACGACCCCACCTTCTTCTAGGGCATACCCACTTTCTTATTGAGCATTCATTTTAGTGTTAAGAGACACTCATTTCACTGTCATTGTACATTCATTTCAATATCATTGCACATTCCACCGATTCACCTCCTTATGTCCTCCAAAACAATATACAATCCCTTATATTCAATAATCAGTTCAATAGTCCCCCAACCTTATGGTAATACTCAAGTATACCAAAACATTTACCAAAAACTACCGTCCTACCCGACCAAGCCCTTTGCTGGCCCGAATAGTCCGTTGAACAGAGGGTTTTGGGGTCCAGTTCAGCCGATGCGGCGAGGCACACATACGGCTTACATTCATGCACACTTACAGTAACATTCAATCAATTATCGACCGTCAAACTCAATTAAGTCGAGTGCGATAAAGTACACTCTCGACTTAGAAGACGAGGGACAATTGAGATACACTTCACAAGAAATCATTTAGTAATAATTCATGATAAGCACATTTGCCACATAATTTCACTTAGATACACATAAACAGTTAAACACATAAATTTGGAAAAACACTCACCAAATACCCAAATAAATTATTCTCGAGCCACGGGTTCGTTTCCTGGTTCACAGCTACTTCCTGAGACAAGTTCATAATTCCAAAGTGAATATATAATTTGTAGATGTTCACTTATTATTTATTATCCTATTATTTGATCGATTAAAGTCAAGTTTGACTTTAAAATACAAAATATAGTATTTAATATTTATTTTACATTTTATTTCAAAATTTATTAACTTTATTATTTTGAACTAAGAATTATACATTTTTCCCAGGTTTGTATCCTTATAATATTTACATTAGAAATATATCTTTCTCAATTCAATATTCATTAATTACAGCTTTTTAAATCAACTGAACTTAACATTAACCTTTAATAAGGTGAATTTTAGAAATAACTATCTTTAAGGTACTTTATTGTCCTATTATTGACGTTGTTAAAATTAAGTTTTACTTTAAAATATAAAATATAATATATTCAATATTTATTCTATATGTCATTTCGACTTATTGACTTTATAATTTAAACCAAGGAATATACTTATTTTTCAAGTTTATAATTTATAAAATATCTAAATTAAGAGTAGACTATTTTTCACTTAAGATTCTGAGATTAAAGTTTAGGAACACTCCATTGGTCCCCGTTTTAACTAATTAACTTTAAGTCGTTCGTAACTTTTTTTTTTTTTTTTTTTTTTTTTATAAGGAGAGAGCTCCCCAAATTTTATTAAATGCGAAAAACAACGAACGAGGAAACAAGTCCCACCGTTCAATACATCCCAGGAACCGTAGGAAAAACTATTCCTAACAATTAACGTTGCGAATATATGGATAACCTATTGCATCCAAATGAATCAATGACCGAGCTCTACTTGGCAGCTGCTGATGAGATTGGAAAGTAACTCATGAACTCTCCAGAGATAACGCCGCTAAGCTGTCTGCGACGGCATTCGCCTCACGATAAATATGCGAAATGGCCCCATTCACCTTACCGAGCAACAGACGAATTTGACTTAAGACGCTACACAACGGCCACTTACCAACCGATTGACTAGTAACCAGCCGTGCCAATGCTAGAGAATCCACTTCCACTAAAATACATGACAACCCTGTCTCAACACACCATTGTAGCCCAGTCAACAAAGCTAATCCCTCCGCATGAACCACTTCACATTCTCCAAACTCTTTATAAAAAGCACCAAGCATCTTCCCTTCAAAATCGCGTATCACTCCACCGCCTTTTGCCAACCCATTAGTCACACTTGCGTCGGTGTTCAGCTTGATTGACCCCCGAGGAGGCTTCATCCATGATATAGCCTTCGGCCGTAATGATTTACCCGGTTTGATCCGAAAGTACGGAGCAAAATACGTATCCGTATCCCCCTCCAACTGAAATCTGTTCAACATGCGTGCAGCCCCCGTAGCAACCAACCACCCATTGACATCGAAGATAACTTTAGAATAGGCCGAGGGAATATTTCCAAACCGAGCATCATTCCTGCTACGCCACATAAACCACAGCACTACAACTGGTATAGCACACCGAACATGATTCAGCCGCCCATTCCCAGAAGATTGAAACCACACCACCAGCAGCGAAGAAACGCATGAGAATGATCCCCACGGGATTCCGCAAGCCAGGAAGAAATGCTGCCAAACTGCGCTTGCTAATCTGCCCTGCAAAAAAATATGATGCAAGGACTCCGCTGAATCACCACAACAGTCGCATTTGGAAACCAAAGAAAATCCTCTAGAACGGAGCTGGTCGTCCAGAGGAAGAAATTCAGCCAAAACCCTACACCAAATTCCACGCCAAACCAAGGACAGGTTACGCCGCTGTCTAATTAACTCCCAGGCTGATGACACAGTGAACGTACCATCAGCCGAAGGAGCCCAAACCAATTCGTCCTTAAGAGCCGGATCAACAATTATTCGTGAAATATTATTAACAACAGATCGAGGAAGAACCTGGAGGAGCCGTTGAAAATTCCACCCCGTAGAGCTATAAAACTCAGCTACTAAGCAATGAGGAGGCGCCCCATCAAACTGCCTGCTAAGCGGTTCATCGAGGAACCATCGATCATGCCACAAATCGATGAACCCCTCGCCAAGACGCCAACGAATATTATCTTCAGCTATAGCCCGAACCGAGCAGACCCGCTTCCATGTTGCCGACCCAACGCCAGCCGCTGCCAAGAAAGGATGCTGACCGCCAATATACTTGCGATGCATAAAGATTGCCCACGGAGAACTCTTTTGTCGAATTCTCCACCATAATTTCATTGCAAAAGCCTTCTCTAAGTCCAACAGAGATCGAAAACCCAACCCCCCTTCTTCAACAGGGAAACATAATTTCTCCCAGGACGACCAATGAATCCGTCTACCATCCTTGCCATCCCACAAGAACGCATTAAACAGCCTGCCTAACCTAAGAAAAACCCCCTTAGGTGGTTTAGAAACCTGCAACAGATAGAGAGGCATTGAGTTCAACACATGACGAAGCAAGATGAGCTTCCCCCCCGCAGAAAGAAACCGGGAGCTCCAATGATGCAGCTTTGCTCGAACAGAAGCAAAAACTCCATCAAAAAAGATACTTTTCTTACGACCACGAATAAGTGGAACTCCCAAATATTTCACAGGCCAAGACTGCTCTTGAAATCCCGTAACTTGCTGAATTAAGGTGATAATCTCCGAAGGAAGCTTCGACGAATAAAGGAAACGACTCTTGGAGAGATTAATTTTTTGGCCAGAAAGAATTTCATATTGTCGAAAAAGGGACGACACAGCCAGCAGACATTCAGACGATGCCCGCGTAAAAATAACCATGTCATCGGCAAACGCAAGGAACGAGACCAGCCCTCCCTTAGACAAAAATCTAAAACCCGGGGTGTTTGTAAACAGCTGCTGGAGGCCCCGGCCAAGAAATTCAGATACAAAAAGGAAAAGAGTGGAAGATAGAGGATCCCCCTGACGAACCCCTCTAGTCGACCTGAAAAAACTCGTGAGCTCCCCATTTACCAACACAGAAAACCACACATTGGATATTAAACGAAAAATCAGATCTACCACACCCTCCTTAAAGCCGAATTCACGAAGCATGTATAATAAAAACCCCCATTCCACCCTGTCATAAGCCTTCTCCATATCCAATTTCAATATTACGTTAGGGTGACGCAATTTCTTGTCCAAATCCAGGATTAATTCCTGTGCGAGGAGAACATTATCCTGTATTCCCCTACCCGGTATAAAGCCAGTCTGAAACTCTAAAATCAACTTAGGAAGAAACTGATTAATGCGGGTCGACAAAATCTTAGAAATGATCTTCGAGCTAACATTGGATAAGCTTATTGGTCGGAAATCTTTCCACTCACACGCACCCTCCTTTTTAGGCAGCAATGTGATCGTGGTACTTGAAAACCCACGAGGCATTGTTGCACCAGCGAAGAAATCCTTCACCGCATCCATGAAGTCATCCTTGATACACTCCCAGCAACTTTGATAAAAGCCCCCTCCAAACCCATCAGGGCCCGCAGCACTCTGAGGGTCCAGGGAGCAAATTACCTTATGAACTTCTTCTACCGATGGTGATTTCAGCAGCATGTCATTGTCTTCCTGCGTAAGCTTGGGCAGATCAATAGACGGTCTGCTGCCAGAACAAGCAGCGCGGTCGGCCGTGAACAAAGAGGAGAAAAAATCACCCGCCGACAGCTTAATATCATCAATACTATCAAACCAACAATCCCCGTTACCCCTAATGCGTGAAATAAAATTAGAGCTGCGTTTCTGCTTAACTGCTGCATGGAAAAAGGATGTATTAGCGTCGCCCTCTTTGATCCACTTGATCGCTGCCTTTTGTCTCCAGAATTCACATTCCAACGCAAGCTCCCGAGAATGAACTGCCCTTGCCTCGTGGACTGCCATCCTCGACAGCGTATCTCTATTCTGGTCATACAAAATTTCCTTGGCCAATAAATTATCCGCTGCCACTTGGACCCTTTGAGAGACATTCCCAAAGACCCGCCCATTCCATCGAGATAAAACTCGTTTAACCACCTGCAACTTATTAAAGAATTTCTGCATTCCCACTCCAGACACAGTCTGAGCCCACGCAGACTTCACTGTTGTTTGAAAACTGGAATGATCTTGCCAGACATTAAGAAACCGGAATGAAGAGCGCCTAGTTGACGTACTTCCCCCCCTGATCAACAACGGACAATGATCAGACCGCCCTCGTTGAAGATGAGCTACTCGAGTCATCTCTACATCAGACAGCCAAACGCCATTAACGACCGCTCGATCGAGACGCTGCCACATGCGACCATTGGTCCATGTGTACGCAGACCCATCGAATGGAACTGGGAATAGCCCACTCCGATGTAAAGCAGAGTTGAATTCCTCCAAATCACGAATATTGGGAGCAGATCCTCCAATCCTTTCCTCCGCGCAAGAAACAACGTTGTAGTCCCCTGCGGCAATCCTGGGCTTGCTCTTTATAAGTCGTTCATAACTTAAATGTTATTTCTTTACACTAGTTCTCTAAGTTCTAAAATTTATATATTACCACTTATCATTTGTTACTTTATAATTTAAACCACTAAAGTCAAGTTTGGCTTATAAATCAAGATATAGCAATCCAACAACCTATCCCACATTTTCCCTTGAACTTATTAACTTTTCGTTTCAAATCAAGAAAGATATAAATTTTCAGGTTTATAGCTTTGTAAAATGTTTGGACTAGGATTAAACTATTTCCTACTCAATATTTTAAGGTTAGAATAAATAGACCTTTCATTCATTCCTTTTTAAGTTAAATCAAATACTAGATTGCCTGTGGTTTACGTCTTGTTAAATTTATTAGTTTTCTAGTTTTAAGTTCTCAAAATTGTTCATATAGTTAGTGTCAAAATGCTATGAGATGTTTCGTATAAATTCACCACTAATTTTTCTAGCAATGCACACGTCCAGCACTCATTATTCCCTCCACTCCTTCCTCTCAATCTCATGCTCTTACTAGATAGGCAACTCATATTCATTAAGCTACAAAGTAGCCTTAGCTATCATCTATGAAAGCTTACAAAGTTGGAAATTAGATGAAATGCTGGTTAAAAGTTGATTCTCACGGCTAGCATTATCGCAAAAATGCATTCGGGGAACAAAAGAAAGGCAACGAGAAAGGCAGCTTTGCCAGCTTCTGGTATTTTGATCATAACTGGATCTACGCCTATTGGATTGAGGCAAATTTTATAGCATTTTGAAGCTAAGATATAGACCTACATTTCTTATGAAGACATTGACACCCAGTTCTCACATTTTCAGGGTAAAAAATGGCCGGACAGAAGGACATTCTGCTTCACTCCCTCGGCCAACATTCTGCTTTGCCACCCTCTGGTGTTTTGATCATAACTAGAGTTATGCTTATCAGATTGAGGTAAATTTTATAGATTTTCGAAGCTAAGAGATAGACCTACATTTCTTATGAGGACATTGACACCCATTTCTTGCATTTTCAAGGTCAAAAATGGCCGGTCAGAAGCACCTTCTGCTTCCTTCCCTCGGCCAACAACCTGCAATCAGTGAACTTGTTCCCCCCTTCATCACTCAGTTTAGTTCCTACTCATTCCTGTTTTTCTGGTTAAAGTTTAGAGGCATTAGGATAGGTTTGAACTCTGTAAGTCAGTTTAGAAGCTAAGGGTTTGCAGGGAATATCCAAAGCTTCTTATCAGTTTAACTCAGACGAAGCCAACAGATTCGAGCAAGTAATGACTTAGCGGCTGAGTTTTCTCTTTGGTTTCTCTTCAGTTTTGTATTCCAGCTACTCGTACAGAGTATATTGATCCACTACAAATTATCCGAGCTAAAGTATGGCTGTTTATGATCAGAATTCAGAGGGAAAAGCTGGACTAATTCTCATGCCTGAGCTTAGCAGCCAAATCTGATGCATGGCAGCATGCATCAGACTTTCTTCGAATTCAATACTCTCATTTCATGCTCACCTCCTCATGCGTGAAGCAATCAAGATGCCAGACACACTTTACAGGTTAACACAGGATATTTTAGAGTTATTATTCATGAAAATCAACTGAAATTTTCCACTTCCCTTCTCAGATGAAACCGACAGCAGCTCATCAGGTTTCACTTAACCATTCCAGCTCAAAGTTCCCATTTTTGACAAGTTCCTATAGGTAAATTCCACTTTATGCCAGAAACAGATATTTTCATACATTTTCTACAATACTCTTCCATTTTTCCATTGTTAACAGGCTGCAATTCAACTAACTATCTCTCGGTTCCCATAAGTTCAGTCTAGCTTCAATCTTATTCTTCCATCGGATTTTCCCTCAGTAAAAATTTATTTCCTTGCTGCAACCTAACATACAATCCATGTATCCAGTTATTCTCCGCAAATGAAGGAACGTTGCAGAGGATTCTTACCTTTTCCTTTAAGTTTTATGGTCGCAGTCTGCTCCTAATCTCAGCCTCAGTTCCTTTAGCTCTCGCACCAACTTTTCCTTCTTTTCTCTCAACTGCAATCGGTCAGTTGAAGTTGCCAACTGATTTTCTCCTCTTACGACTCTTTGGTATGAAAAGGAAGAAAGCTTTTGTTTCTCACTCTCAGCCCGCCAGTTTTTGTTTCTTTACGCTGTTCTCATTCGGTTATTGCTGATTCAGCAATTTGGTGATGCATTCCCTCCTGACAGCTGTCTCAATTCACCGCCCAATCTCAGCTAGATCCCAACCGCCCCCCGCTTGGATTTAGCAGACAATTGCCTAGCTTCCATTCGGTTCCATTGTTTTTTTTTTTTTTTTTGTGAAATTCTGATAGCTCGAGTGATGGCCACATGGTAATTAGTCTAGAATTTTAAGGTTAGTTTGGTCTTTTAGTTGTAGTTTAATTACTCTCTAAGGCCTGAAACTTTTATGATTTTATGTATGAACTCCTAACGTCATTTGTATTTTCGTGGGAAAATTGCTTACATTGATTTTGATACATTTAGCTTTAAGAAAAACTTATTAGACATGTACTTGTTACACTTTTAGTGTATGTTATGTGTCTTAGTGGTATTTACAATTAACACAATTTATGATATACACGTCATATATTTATTTAATTCGTAAAATTTTTCGACACTTCTAGACATGTACTTATTGAATTTATTTTCTAAATTCTCAATTTATAGAGATTCAATTAGGCATTTAAGGTAACCGTTTATTCGTTATATATAATTTTCTAATATCAAAGTAACTAAAATATAATAATTTTAGGTTATACACATAATTTTCTTGAGTTCTCACATGGGACGGGTACTCGACCCGTGCCCACCCCTAATTGTTCTTGAGGTTATTCTTATTGCTATTGGGAATTGTCAGTGAGTCTTGATGAGAGCCAGGTAGGCGGCCTGCCAAATCTTGGAGTACGTCCTAAGGGGAGGTGGGGTCATTACAAATATCACAAACACAATATCCAAATCTTACATTAACAAACTTAGAGTTCAATACAAAAACAAAATTGTGCAAAAAATGAAACCCTTGTCACTAGGGTTTCTTGAGCCTCTCATTCTTCATCTCCCTGGCCTTCCTGTTGATAACCACACTTGATTCTATTGCACTAACCTACACTAAAACAAGAGAAAATAAAGAGAGCTGCATTTGTTAAGGGATTGTGTTTTGCTCTTTGACACAACCCTTTGGTTGTTTTTCTTCTCCTCCAAACTCTCTCCCTTCTCTCAAACCAACTAGAACTAAACTCCCAAAACTAGAAGAACTAGGTATTATATATTTTTGGTCTTGCATTATTGGAGTCAAAAAGTCAAAAAGAGAAGCTCTTAGAACCCCTTACTACAGCTATACTTTGTCCCTTTTTGTCCCATGAAGAATGGAAAAGAAATAAAAGGTCAAACAAGTTGGCAATTTGCGGCCGCCACCAATCCCTCGAGGATTTCTTGAGAAACCACAAGGGGATTGTGAAGAATCCTTCTTCCAGGGATTATGCAGAGCATGTGATTCTCTGTTTTCTCTTCAAAGTCAACATTCTGTCCATAATCCTTTGCAGAATCCACTGAGTAACCATCAAGGATTTCTTCTTTTCTCTCTATTTTTTAAACTTTCCATTCTTCATCCTTGAGTTGCACTTCATCTTTTAAATATTGCTGTGTCTTCTCAAACTTCTAATGCTCACCTTGTTAGTTCACCATTTCACTTTCAATTGAGCTTGATCATTTTCTCTACAAAAACGAGATTTTATGAGTAAAATGACAAAATCACAGCTAATTTATCTATCAACTCAAAGTGCAAATGAGAGAACAAAATGAGTAATTCATAGCATTTAACTTCACAAATTGACTCCAAAATAATAGGAAACATCCTCAAAGAAATCACAAAATTAGCCCTTATTAGAAAACTTGTCCAAATTGGAGCAATAAAAATGTACTGCTATATTTTGGCATTTTGACTGTCAAAACAAATAAACTGGATTTCAATGTCTTCATAAAAAGTGCAGGGCCAAAATATTTCAGTGGCCCTTAAATTATTACAAATTCTAATTTTTGGACCTTCAACTATTAATGGGCAGTTTTTACCCTCCAACTAATTTAAATGTATATTAATAATGATTACGTCAACTTGAGTTGTTATGTCTAATAGAAATAGACCAAAACTATTAAGAATCGCCTTTATTCTTTTTAACATAGTGATTCAAATTGACGAAAGGTGTGACAACCCCACCTTTCCGTAGGGCGTACCAAGGGTTTGGCAGACTGCCTATTCAACTCTCGCCAGGACTCAGTCACAATTCATGAAATTTACAAATGATAACCTCAAAATAAAAGCGATATTAAGAACAACCTTCAATTTATACACTCATGGACCTCCACTGTCCCACAATCTAATTTACAACCAAGAAGTCAAACTTACAAAAAAATCAAACCAAACAAGCTGGCTAGACATCTATGAAGTGCTCGCGTGAGCGACTGACGAACTTAGATGAAATCTAGGCCTTCCTCAATTCAACCTCTCATGTTCTCATCCCTATAACTAAAACAAATTTGCATGGAATGAGCTAAAAACCCAGTGAAGTTCCAAGAAAATAGGCAGGTAATATAACAGGCAAGACCATACACCGGATATCAAGAAATAAGTCAAACTCAAATAGATCATGATCCAATATATAGTTAAGCAAATAGCTAGATAGATCATGCAAAAGTGTACAACAAAGAACACATTTATGGCAAAGGATATAGATTGCTCTCAGGAACAAGTTCCACTACAGCTTGATCAAAGTCTGTTGACTCTCCGTCAACCACGAATTTTAATGTCCGTAGATCACCACTTTACACTAGTTTTTGTCCACCAAACATACCCCTTACTGGGCCCGGACACCAAAGAAGTACCCGAGGTTCGTCGATCTCCTCGGCTAAACCCTTGTCGGCTCGATTCGACCAACTAGCCCTGGGTTGGACTTATAGTCCCAGATATTCAGTAATTCAGGATCTGGCTTATAGCCCCAAGTATTCAACATTCAGGAGTGGAGTCGTTGGCTGTTATCCAATGTTCACGCAGTAATAATTGGAGAGGTTAGTTGACTAAATGCTACGTATTCAATAATATCAGTATTCCAGTGATGAATTCCAGTCAAGAGTAAACAGGTTAGGAACTTGTCCTTTACCCGACCGCTCTGAGGCTGGTCTAAAGCAAGAGGTCCAACGAGGGTTCAATTCAGCCGTTATCGACGTACATTCATGCATATGCATGAGTAACCCAAGATTCCACTTACCCGACGTCTTGGATCCAGTTCAACCACTACAAGAGAAATGTAGCTGGTCTACAATTCAACCGCCACAAGAAGGATGTAGCCAGTCTACTATTGTGAGGTCCCGAAATTTTACTTGTCTTTATAGCTCTCATTTGAACTTACTTGACTTAGATTCTTGGTTGTTTTAATGCTTGAATTTGAGCAAAGGGAGTGAATTTTGTTAAGAAAAGTTTCATAATCTAAAGTTGTTAGAAAATCTGGAAATTTTCGCAGGAGGCTCTGCGAAACTTTGGGAAATTGGCTATAACTTCTATAGGAAAGTCGGAATTGAATTTCGTTTGTTTCGTTTGAAACTAGACTCATAGGGTTTCCTACGACATAAAATTCAAAGTTTGATTCAATCTCTATAAATACCAAAAAATTGGCAAATTTGACTGAAAATTCTGCCCTGCATAAGTAAAAATAGGAATGTTATAGTAGTTTACGGCTCAAGTTGGACCAACTTATGAACTGAATCTCTTTGAGGTGTCTTCTAAAGATTATTAGTATTTGAAGTCTACTTTTAATAGCCAAGTTTTATGAATTTTTGATATTTATAACTCAAGTTATAATTTTTCTAAAGGAATGGTGCATACTAGGGTTTTTGGTGTGTTTTTAGTGCATTTTGATAGTGTGATCACTTGGTGAGGTGGATAAGAGCGGGTATTAATTAAGAGGAAGTATGTGATTAGAAATGATAATAATAAATTAGTGAATCATATGTTAAAACAAAAGTACGAGAGTTAAGAAAAATAGGCTTGAATCGATGTGCGTTGTTTGTTACCGGTTGAGTACATCTCTTGTACAATATTTTCTCACCTTAATCTCCTTGATTTTATTTCATTTAATTCTCCCTAATTTGACCCTTAGACCAGCTAAAATTCTTGACCTAAAAACAAGAGGAAAAGAAAAAAAAAGAGGAAAATTGGTGGTGACAAGTGTTGGCAATCCAAGAGATGTTTGACCAAGACCATTTCCTTTCTTCTTATCTTTCTCTTGGACTAATTTTTCTTCATTTCTTGCTTGGTTTGGCCGTGATTTTGGAGAGAAAAAAGAGAGGAGAGAGCTTCAATTTCCATCTTGATTCTTGCCTTGTTTGAGTTGAAATCATAAAAATAAACCGAACGAACTTGCAACAAGGTGACAAGGAAGCTTGGGGTGGAGTGATCTTGCATAGGCAGCCTTGGTTCTATGTTTTTCCTTGAGGTTTGAAGGTATTAAACTAAGCAACTCTTCTTATCTCTCTTATCTTGTATTTTATTGGATAGATGACTTGAATATGGAAGTTGTATGGAAGATATCATGGATTTGTGAAGTTGATGGAATTTTCCAGCTTAGGGTTTCATTTTCCAGCCTTGAGTTGTGTTTTTCAACTATGATATGATGGTATTTAGTTTTTTTATGGACTTGTGTGAAGATTTATAGCTTTATTGTGACTTTTTAGCTTTCAACTAGGAATTTCCAGCTTTAGTTCCACAATTTCAGCTTTAATAGAGAAATTTTCAGCTTTGAGATTGTGATGATATATGCTAGAAATGAGCTACAATTAGATGGTGTTATGGCCTAGATTAAGAGCTGTTTTATCTTGTTACTTGTGTGTTGATTTGGGGTTGATTTGAGAAGAAAATAAAGCCTTGAAATGGCTGGAAAATTAGAAAAATACAAAGGAAATGCTGTCCATTTTATTTCGTGAAGTTCGAGCAAGTGAAATTGGAACTTGAGGGGTGATTCTTGGTTGAATTGAACCTAAATTGTTTAGGGAATTTGAGTTCCCCTTAGTAGGGATGTATAAGCTGAAATTATTGCCAAAACTTATATATTTTACAAAAAGAAAGTAGCGACCGCTTTAAATAAGATTTTCTCATTTCTTATACCAAGTTACGAATTTAAAAGTTTTAAACGCTTCTTTATCGAAAGTAAAAGAGCGAGCATGAATTTTCTAGGGTTTGATATGTGAGGACTTGCAAATTCCTTATATATTTCTTGAAAATTTCCTTTTATTTGAAAATTATTTGGAAAATACTATTCTATACCATCTTACTACTCAATCACCCTAGAAAAAGTGCCAATGATCATAGGAAATTAGGGTTTTCCTTTCCGATTTCAATTCGAAGTGAAATAGGGTTTTTCGTGTACCCGTAGTGTAATTATCCGGTATGGAGTAAGGATCAAATTTGGTGCTTAAGAGTGACTTTTAGGTGAGAAATAATATGTGATTAGAAGCTATGATATAAAGTTAGTGAATAGGAAGTAAAAACCCTAGTACGTGTAATTTAAGGAAAACGGTTAGAACTGACGTGTACCGTTCGTTACCGAGTGAGTGCACCGATTAAACCCTACTTTATTTCTTTAATCTCCTCATTTTATTTTGACTAATTAACCCTCAAAATATCTTATACATGAGTCACTATGGTGGGCCAAAGGAAGAAGGAAGAAAACTCTAGAAAGGACACATGTCAAGCCCTTATTGGAATGAGATTTGACTAATTTGTATCAACCATCATAAAACAAGAATTTAACCAAATCTTCTCCATTTCTTCACCACCTTGGCTGAAAATAGAGAGAGAAAAAGGGGAGAGAAACTTCATCTTCATCAACTAAATTTCTTGCCTAATCTTAAACTCCAACCATAAATCTTGTGAATCACTTCACCAAAACTACTCTTTAGGGAAGATTAGAGCTTTGTATGGCAAGATTTTGAAGGAAAGATTGTGGTCTTCTCCTACAAGCATCCTAGGAAGGTATCATGGCTTTTCACCCTTTTCTTTTTCCCAATTTTGGTTAAATATGGCTAGAAGCTTTTAATTTTGAGTTACAACGGTTAATTAGTGAGTTTTGTTGGAGTTGGGGGGATGATTAGCTAGGGTTTCATTTTCAGCTTTGATTATGATCATATATCCTTTAATTGATGTTATGAAGTTGCTAGTTGGAGGTTTTGATGATTTAAACCTAACAAACATGAAATTCTAGCAACAAAGTTCTAATTCCAGGTTTAAATTCTCACAAAACACCATTCTGCCCGTTTTTGTTTCATCATGATAGAGGCCGAATTAGACTTTTCATAAAACATGAAAGTTGTATAGAATGATGATTTATAGGTGCCTGAAAAATTTCAGCTCAATCGGAGCAACGTAGCCTGTGAAAAGACCGAAATACCCCTGCTGCCCTGTTTCTGTCCGAAAATGAAAATCAGCCTCTGTAAGTGGTTAGTTTGACCAGGAATATTACCGAATTGGTTGATGATGTCTTCTTAAGAATTATAGCCTTATATCTTAGATTTCAAATGGCTTTGGAATTACCTGAATTGGAGTTGTGTGTGCTGAGATATGAGTGAATAAAGCAGGACTGCTAGTTGATTTCTGCAGTGAATTTCGAACTGGAAAATCTGGAGTTATTTTGGTAAATTTGACCTAGTTAGGGTGAGAACTGGACTGAGTGGTCTTCATGAAAGTTGTAGGGCTTTGTCTTATCTTTTCAACGCCTCCAACAATGCCTTAAACGGACTTTGGTAGCCTGCGATATGGCCATTTAAAGGTAGTACGGTTAATTAGCCGATTAGTTGGAACTTGGTTCTGGGAATTGGGAATTTGACTAGGTTACACTGGAATTTGGACTAAGTGGTCTTCATCAAAATTGTATCCCTCTGTCTTAGCTTCGAAACGGTATAAATTACATCCCAATCCGATAAGCGTAGCTTCGGATGTGTCCGTTACGCAAAACCCATCAAATCTGTCTTTTACTAAAGCTCATTTCCGCACATGTTGTTAACTTGATTTTGTACTCATATGACTTTGAGCCTATTGAATGGCTATTGTGATGAATTTATATTGTGTATAACTTTGGGATTGGCTGAGGAAAATAATGAAGCCATAAATGGCTGGAAAATTAGGTAAACACAAAGGGCGTGCTGCCCAAATTTATGCTCGAGAACTAGAGAACTATACTTGCAACTTGAGTAAGGGTTAAGAGTGGATATCACTGGAACCATCTAGGATGTTTGCACCTTCTTTTATCGAGGTATATAAGTAAGGATTTGGCCGAACTTATACCCTTGCGAAATAAAATAATGACTGCTCGGAGTACGTTTTCTTTGTCACTTCGACTTAAATGGAGATTTCAAAATTTTACGAGCAAGCATAAGTTTTACAAATATTTTACTCATAGCCTTTGGTTTAAATGTACTCTTTTCACTTCCAAAACTATACTTATATTTTGTACTAGTAGTTATTCGGATTTTCTTGGGTTCCCTTAAACTTTAGAGGGGTTTAACTGTAATATTTTCTCATGGCTATTATTAGGGTTTCTTGGCGATTGAGAGTGTTATCCAGGAGGATACCTTGGATATTATTTTGCTTAAATAGGTGAGTGTTCCTTGTTTGTTATATTTCCTTGACTTATTGGCTTGTTATTATTGATTGATAATGTGTTAAGTGCTTTCAATGATTGTTAAAACGAGTTTTCTAGGCGAGTGTGTACTTTATCACACTCAACCTAAATAAATGTGAAATTTTCAATGATAAAATGATTAAATACTAGTTGAGCATGAATGTAAGCCGTTTGGCTGAATTGGGCCCTGCCCTTCGTTACTAATCGACTTGAGCCAGAAGCGGACTCGGTCGGGCGATATGGTGACCCTGGGTGTGAACGTTGGTATACTCGAGTATTACCTTGTAGGTTGGTGAAGCCTGGCCAACGTCCAGGAGGGGGTGAATGAAATGAAACGAACGAACGAACGAGAGTTTTACTTACAAAAATGCATTTTCAAACAATTGGAGGAATAAGGGGAAATATCAGGAGAACGAATGAACGAACGAAAGCATGGCTCCCTGTGAGCCCGTATCCTTTTAATGAATGTGTTATTATCGCTTTCCATTGTAAATGTTTCTTGAATTATTGATACTCTATGTTTAATGTATTGGATTGATTGTTTGGTTATGTGTTCGGAACCTCACTGAGCTTTTAGCTCATCCCTTTAGTTTTGTTTTCCTTAACAGGGAAGGCGAGCCAGGACGGGAGTTTTGGATCGACTAGCCTAGACTAGTTTCTTGGTTTTCTTTTGTAATGGTTCTCGCCCTAGTGCTTGGCACGGGTTGGATGTATGAAGAATTGAGAACCTTTGTATATTCGATGTTTGTACTCTAATGTACATAAGTTTTGCGTTAAACTTTGGATTGTCGTTATACTTATTCCTATGTTTTATTTTGATTTTAATTAAGAACTGAAGTGAACGACTAAGTCCCGGCGAGAGTTGGGCAGGCAGTCCGCCGAACCCTTTGGTTCACCTTAGGGGGAGGTGGGGCTGTCACATGATATGTAAAATGAGTACTACTTAAATGAGTTCTATTTACTTGGTTTTCTTTAAGCGAAACTCTTATATTTTGAAACCCTAATTGATTTCAAGTTGCTATACGATATTTTATCGCAGATTTTGACTCTAACCAGGGAGTTGAACCTGAACTTTCTTTTGGAAAGCAGTAAATCATTGGTGAGTATTCCAACTGCATGTTCCCTGCTCATTGTTGCTAAAAATTTACTAAACACCTGATTTGATATTCATAGGTGAGTGTGTCCTTTATCGCACTTGACCTAACTCAACTAAACACTTGATATCTCATTCATGCATGTACAAGTAACTTGATTTGCATGTTGCCTGTATATTGACTTGAAATACTTGAAATACGTGAAAATGTGACATGCTAGGCATTATTTGTGACTTGGTTAGGGTTAGGCGAGTGTACCATTATTCGCACTCGTCCTCTTTTTCTTGAATGATCTTGTGCTTACTTGAACTTGATTGAATTGTACTTGTGTTTATACTTGTGCTTGATTTGTAAGTGCTGAGCGGCAGCATGTACCACACTTAATCCGAGTGGGAGATGCCTCTCATTCCGTCTCCATTCTTCTATCTTGATTAAATCGATTGGAGATGTTATCTCATCAACTATACTGACTGCTTGGGAACCCAAACCCCACTGGCTAGTTAATTGAGTCGAGTCGGCAAGGGTCTGGTCGATTAGATAACGAACCATGGGTCTCCTATTCTGTCGAGTGAAGTGTTATCTCCTCGACTAATTGGTATACTCGAGTATTACTACCAGTATTTATCTTGGAGTTCGGGCCTGGTAGGGGGTTTGAATGGTGGACAGAGATTGGAGTTAAGTGGTGTTCTACTGGACTTGTTATAATTCCATGGTTGACGGAGTGTCAACAGATTTTGAACAAGTGACCACAGAACCTGCTCCCGAGAGCAGGCTGCATCCTTTTACCTGGAAATGTTGGAGATCTAATAATTTGTTATTTGAAGTGTTATTGCTTATTTTTATGAACTCTTATACTCGCTACTTTGATATTCCAAGTTTCATGCAATGGTCAACTCGCTACTTGGGTTTGCATGATGTTTTGGAACCTCACTGAGTTTTGACTCATCCTATTAGTTTTGTTTTCCTTACAGGTGATACGAGCATGGGCGTAAGGCTGGTACAAATTGGTGTCATCTAGTTTTGACTTTTGTGATTGTACTTGCGCTAGTGCTCGATTAGGGTTGAAAGTTATCTAAAACATGAATCTTTTGTTATATTGGGAAATGTATGAATGGTTGAGATAGAACTGGGTATAAATGTACATCCTAAGTTTGGGAACTGCTATTTCAGTTACTTTGAAGTTGTAACCCGTTTTATTGAAGTGAGTGAGCGAGTCCACGCGAGAGTTGGGCAGGTGGTCCGTTAAACCCTGCGGTACGCTCTAGGGGGAAGTGGGGTTGTCACAAGTATTCAACCGTCACAAGAGAAATGCAACCAATCTACAGTTCAACCGCAGCAAGAGGAATGCAGCCGGTCTACAACCATGCACATAACATGTGGGTCCACATGCAGGATCAATTAACTCAAGTTCATAGAGGTCGAGCGCGAATAAGAACACACTCGCCTAGCCATAATCAAGTTACAAGTGATACCCAACAAGTCACATTTCAAGCATTCCAAATATTTCAAGTCAATATACAGGTCACATATAAATCAAGTCACAAATAAGCTCAGTATATCATGTTTCAAGCACTTCATGTATTTCAAATCCAAACAGTTGAAAACTGGGTGGGCACGAAAACCTGATCAAACAAGAAAACTGGAGAAAAATTGTAGAAATCAGAAATTTCTTCAGCAAATCTGGCCACAAATCCGGCCAAATATTGACCGGATTCAAGGCCGGATTTACAGGGAAGGCAGAAAATAATTTGATTGCTTACTGCCTCGAATCTGACCAAAAATCCAGCCAGAAAGTGGCCGAATTCTGGGCCCATTTCAGTTATACAAAACGGCCAACACATTTTTTTAACAAAATATCAAAAGTTTAGTCGAGTTAGGTCAAGTGCGATAAAGTACACACTTACTCATGAGACGACAAATCAAGTACCTAGCAATGTCTAGTAACAGTAAGCATGTAACACGTGCCCCAAGCACAAAAGAAAGTCAGTGGGATAACCATCCGAGTGACCAACAAGTCAAGTGCAAGCAAAGCAATTCATTTCATATCAATATCAAGAAGTTAACTACAAAGGATCGAGTATGATAAAGTACATCATTGTCCCAAAGGCCATCAATTCAAGAGTAATTATTTTAACCAAGCAAGCTTGTCATTCAAGCAAGGAGGCATTCCACGTAAATATTTTCATGCACTTAGAACACTCACCAATCAATTGCAACCCTTCACTTTAACCCTGATTGGTCCTCTTGAACTCTCTCGAGTCTTGTGGTCACATACTATATTAAAAGACTAGCAATACAAAACCAAAATACATGAAGAAATTAAGGTTCCAAAACTTCACTTTTTTTCATTTAAACCTCAATTCCACCTATAAATCAAACTCAAAATAGTTTACCAACTCCAATCTTAAAGTTGAAATGAAAGTAAGAACATTTCTAGGAAAATAGAATTTTTTTTAGTTTTGCGCAGTGCAATTTGAAAATCATAACTCAAGCTTCCTAATTCCAAAATTTATAAAATTTATACTGTTAGAAAATAGACTCAAAAGGTTACAATTTCCCAGAAGATATCTTTGTAAGATTCTGTTCACAAATCAGTCAAATTCTAACCTCAATCGGCTTCTTTATCCAGTAGAAAGACAGAACAGGAACTAAAATTCAGTCAATTTTGGAAAATCACAGATATTCATAGGAATTGAGAAAAATTCTAAAATTTTCACGGTACAAAGTACTATAAATCTAGTTTGAAACGCAACAAAAAAACTCAATTTCGACATTTCTACACCAAGATATAACAGATTTTCCAAAACTGCTCAAGCTTTTCTGCGGAAAATTTTCAGCAACACTTCCTTTGTGTTTGCCAATTTTTCTAGCCAAAATCAACATCAAATTTCATCTCAATCGCAACCCCAAATCATAAGCTATCAAATAAACTTAATGTAGGCCACAACAACCTCCAAATATAGTCAATTTATAGCTCAAAAACCAACCACAATCGAGCTAAATTTTGGAAATCCTAAGCTGAAATTTTCACATACAAGCTGAAATTTTCCTTAAGCAAACAAAACTAACATATAAAAACTAGATATTTCATATGGCAAAACTACCAAAACATAGACAAGCTCAAGCATCATATGAGGGCAGAAATATCACCATAAAAGCTGGATTTTTCCATATCATCACCTCAAACCATGAAATTTCTCTTAAAGCTACTAAAATTGCAAGTCTAAACCACTAGTTTGCAAATATTTGAAGTAGAGGAAAGTTTCTTGCCATAAATACCTTAGAATCCTATGCAAAGAGGTTGCCAAGACCTTTCTCCTCTCAAATTACTCCATCAAAACCCTTAAACTTCCTTAGTGATCAACTTTTATGGAGTAGTTTGCAAAATCAATAGTTGAAACTCAAGAAAAGTGAGGTTTAAAATGAAGTTTTCTCTCCTTTTTCTTCTCTCCAAATTTCGGCCAACCTAGGAAGAAATAGAAGGAAATTTTGGTCAAAAGTTGGTTTTAGTAAAGTTAAAAAAGTCTTGGTCAAAATCCAATCTCCAAGGATTTTGTGACACTTGGCTCCTTAAGGTTTGTTCTCATCTCTTTATCTTCCAAAGCTAATATATCTAGCTAACCTCTAATTATCCCTTAGCACCTTATAAACTAATGTCCCTATATACAAAATTCATCTAGTTTTCAAAAATTTATCGCACTTACAGCATTAGCGGGTCCCACTTCCATGATGCGCTACGAACTTAACATGAACTAACGTATACAAGGAAAATGGTTTAAAAACTTGACTCACTCATAAAAATATCTAGAAAATTAAGGTAATAAAGTAAAGTATAGAAAATATATTCGAAGAAATAAAATAAATTAGAAAATTTTCGAGTTCTCACACTCTCTCCTCCTTAAGAAAATTTCGTCCTCGAAATTATTTCCTTTGCTCACAAAATTTGATTCTACAGTGTTTTATTCTACTTCTCAAGAGTTTCTCCTCACTCATACTGCTACCAGAATCGAGCCTAGAGAAAAACCTTAACAATCGCAGTGGCTAAATTAACGTGCTAAGAAAGATCAATGAAGGTATAAAAAGGTGAAAAGTGACACAAACTTCAAATTTGGTGAAAAGAAGAGTTAAAACTTGGTTACTATTCTTTCTAATTATTAAACTTATACCCTGTACGTTGACAAATCACCGATAATGTAAGACCTCTTTCATCTTTACAATTGTACCACGAGACCCGTATCACCCTCTCAAACCAAAATTTCTTTCTTTCGAACCACGAATGAAGAATTCTCGCTTAAATTCAAGACTAAATTATAGTAATAGATTCATGAATGGGGATCCAATGCTACTTAACCACCAGTATTTAATATCACCCATTAAAACATCAGGTACCAAGTCCACTATATCTAATAGGGATACAACTTACCACATAAAATTTGCCTACACAGTTCAATAAATGCAACAATTTCAAACAAAACATCACTAATTGCTAACTTTGACTATTACAACTACTTCACCATCTCGAAATTCATTTGTCTTGGGCAGCTTTTCACTTTGTCCAAGTTGGCCACATCTAAAACATGCACCAGTTTTCAAATAACATAATCCTGTATGAATTTTATTACACGTTTCACACTGAGCAGCTACGCATCTCTTCTTGAAGTGTCCGTTCTTTCTTTTCTTCTTCTATTTATCCTTCATAACAAATTCATCTTCATACATCTCTTTACGTTTCCCTTTAATATCGTGAATACTTCCTTCACCCCTTTTATCTTTATTATTAGAAATGATTTGAGATGCTATTCGACTAGACGAATGCACTAAGTCAAACTTATTCCGCATCTCTTTCGGAATCCCTTCGTATTTCTTTTTGAATTCTATGTTCTTGTGCAGTAGCTCAATTTTCTTCAAATGTTCTTATTTCCATCGCCCTTCCCAGTACTCAACTAATCATTTTTGGAACTCTACTTCCTTTCGAAGAATCTCTATTTTCTTATACATATCAGCCAAATGTGTCATCTCACTGATTCGTTTAAACTCAAGTGATAGCCTGCCAGGCAAATCAATGGATCAAAATAAGTAACTAATTACAATTGAGAACTCTAACCATATACTTTTAAGTTCATTCACTTCCAATCCAATCATGAGAGATTAAACTTAGCTATTTTTAAATGAGATAAACAAGAAAGTAGAACACAGGTAGGCAATATCTTAAGATACTATGCCAATTATTTCTTATTCTGGGATTTTAACACAAGGGGCATCCTTATCACTTATGTTCACAGCGAAACCCTAAAGCATATTTCATATATCAAAAGTTCCACACCCTATTTCAAAGTTTTTACATATAGGTATAGAACCCAAATCCACACCTTATCTCAAAGTTTTTACATATAGGTATAGAACCCAAATCCCTTTTTTCAAATCCCTATACATAATTCCAAAACTCTCAATTTAAGCATGATAATAATCAAAGCCAAGTCCATACTTTAACATCAATGGATAGGTATCAAGGAAGTATAGGCAAGAGTAGTTCATTGAGAACCAAGCTACGAGTATCAAATATCACAAGAGAGGTAGAAATACCTATATAGTTGCAATTAAACCGCTTCAAAATCAAGTAAACACTTATCAAATCCTCACGTTCATAGGAGAAGGGAAACAAGTCTTCAGTGTTAATTTCCCAATGTACACTACAATCTAGCCACCATCTATAGAAACCCTAGCTAGACTATTATTAGATTAGTCCATGATAGCACTCCTAAATCCAATCCCCTCGATCAGTTCAATTCATAGATTAAATGCTAGAATCTTTTGCGCCTTGATCTTTGCTATGAAAACTTACCTCAAGTGCAATCAAGATACCGACTCTTATTCTAGTGCTCTCTACTTTTTGGTACTCAAGTACAAGAATCCACAATAAGATAATTCACAATTCGAGCCGGTCGGTCCCAAGAGTAAATCACCCATCTTAGACATTCCTACCTGACGTACATATCTATCTTCCCCAAGTATCATGATAAAGGGTTTACGCTTATAACAGTCATGATTCATAGTTTATGCCCAAGAAGAGCACTTAGTCTTTTACATTTATTCACATAATCGGGATCATAACACCACTTGACCCCAAACTCACCCCACACAGAGACCATGCGAAGCAGTTTTGATACCACCTGTAACAGCCCCACCTTTCCCTAGGGCGTACCCAAGGATTTGACAGACCGCCTGCCGAGCTCTCGCTAGAACTCAGTCACAACTCATGAAATTTACAAATGATAACCTCAAAATAAAAATGATATTAAGAACAACTTTCAATATATACACTCATGGATCTCCAATGTCCCACAATCTAATATACAACCAAAGAGTCAAACTTGCAAAAAAATCAAAACAAACAAGCTGGCTAGACATCTATGAAGTGCTCGCGTGAACGACTGATGAACTTAGATGAAATCTAGGCCTTGCTAAGTTCAACCTCTCATGTTCTCATCCCTATAAGGAAAACCAAATTTGCATGGAATGAGTTAAAAGTCCAGTGAGATTCCAAGAAAACAAGTAGGTAATATAACAGGCAAGACTATATACTGGATATCAATAACCAAGTCAAACTCAAATCGATCATGATCCAGTATATACTTAAGCAAATAGTTAGATAGATCATGTAAAAGCGTATAGTAAAGAACACATTCATGGTAAAGGATATAGATTGCTCTCAGAAGCAAGTTCCACTGTAGCCTGTGACAGCCCACCTCTTCCTAGGGCGAACCCTAGGGTATCAGCGGACTGCATACCCAACTCTCGTCGGAGCTCAGTCGATCAAAGAACTAGCAACTCAAAATAACTGATGAAATAACTTCAAATCAAAGCGTACAAACCCTAATGGCATATAAACGTCAAGCCACCTTTCCAAACTTAAAATGTCAAGCTAAGTGTCACACTTACCACTCCATACTACTATTACATAACATAAGTCGAGCTTATGAGTTCAAACTTACAAGAGTCAAAAGTAAAGTCTTCTTAAATAAAAGGTTACAAGTTCAAAGCAAATAAAGCTAAGAAAGCTCTTGACCGTTAGTCTGTAACAGCCCCACCTTACCCTAAGGCGAACCAAAGGGTTCGGCGGACCGCCTGCCCAACTCTCGCCAGGACTAACGGTTCGGTATAGAACGGGCTAATATAATCCGGAACTTACCAACGCGGGTAAACAAATCAAAATCACAAAATGAAAAAAAACAAAAAAATCGAAGCCGATGACGAACAGTACCGGCCACGTCAGAATCCAGTTACTAGGCCGAGAGTAGCCAAAATTTTCTTTTGCCGCTTGAAATACGAGTTGATCCGAAATTCAACCAAATATCAACCAAACATACATACATTGAACTGTAACATTTACAAGCCAAAGCGGCCTATCAAAAACCATTCATTACGAATATTCATGTTCGATTTGTCAATCAAAAGAAAGTGAACCCAATACACATTAGGGTTTCATTCAAAGAGCTATTCAAAAGACATTTACATGAGCTCAACTTGACAACCAACTAACACAACCTTTTCCAAAAGTGGTCATTTCCTGTAAGGAAAACAAATGGAATAGAAAGGGGTGAGCTTGCGCTCAATGAGGTACCAAACAGATAGCATTAAAATCATGGCATTTCACATTTAACAAATCAGATACACATGCCAGATGTAACGTAAGGTAACTAATGATTCACATAGGAAGGATACATGTGGCTCTCAGGAGCCAGCTTTCCAGCGCAGTACTTGATCCAAACCGGTTGACTCTCCGTCAACGTATATAGAACCAACGTCCGTAGACCCCACTTTACACCGAATCCCGTTCACCAAACACCCCTTTACCGGGCCCGCTCACCGCAAACGAACAGAAATGGTAATACTCGAGTATACCGGAATCAAGGGTCTCAATACCCAAAGATCCCAAAACAGACTACCGTGGTTCGTTATCTAATCGTCCAGGCCCTTGCCGGCCCGACTCGAATAACTTAGCCACAGGATTTGAGCTCATAGGTCACAGAAAGGTCGTTGGTTACAAGTTTCCAAACGACGTCCGAACAGATACAGATACAGATACAGATACAGATATCAGATACAGATACAGATTCAGATTGACACCAAAATTGGCATATGAACAGACAAGAGAACGAGTGTGATAAAGTACACCCTCGTCTCAAACAAATTAAACAGATTGCAGAGCAGAAATCAAGTTAAACAGCAATGGAGGGGAGTGGTACACTCACAGGCTCAACTTCAAAAGTTTTCACTTCAGATTGGCCTTAATCGCCAAGAAACCCTAAAATAATCAAAGTAAACTAATTGAAGGTTTCACATCCAGAATCGAGTAAACAAAATACACATGAGGCTCGACTACTAGTCGTATGCCCCGCCAAATAAATACTAATGCAAGGGTGGAAAACATGATTTTCTTGGAAACGAAAAGGTAACATGAAAACCTAGGCACAACCAACCCAAAAGTCCTTCGCTCAAATCACAAGTAAATCCAACTACCCTTCATGTAAAATTTCGGCAGCATATCCCTTGTGTTTACCTGGTTTCCAGCCATCATGGCTTCATTATTTCCTCAAATCAGTCCCAACATCTCACACAAAATTCATCTCATTCCCCAAAAGCCGTTCACTAGGCTCAAAGTAGTACAAGTACAAAAGTTAGCTAGGAAATGATCGGAATAAAAACAAGCCCTAAAACTATTCAAATAAACACAATAAGATTTGTTTACAAGTCATAAACCAAGGCCAAGTATTACCAAAATAAGGTTCCATAGGAATATATAAGCATTAAAGGAAACCAGAAAAATCAGGAAATGTAACTATATTAGCCCTAACAACAAAAACAGTTTTGGCCTCCTTATGCGGTAATGGCACAAAATGCGCTACGCTTATCGGATGAGGGTGTAAGACCCACCATCTCGAAGATAAAAGACAGGGCTACAACAAGGTAGAAGGCCACTTAGTCCAAATCCTAGCACAACTAGGTCAAATATGCAGAATACCAAACCAGAACCGTAATTGCAGGTTTACAAATCACACTATGCTGTAATCAGTACAAATCAGTCTATACAGGTCCAAATACAGAAATTCCAAAGGCATATGGTAGCTAGGACATCAAGCTACATTTCATCAGAATACCTCAACAATCAAATCCAAAGAAATTCCAGTCAAAACAACCGATTACAGGCGCAGTTCGGCCATCCTGATGAACCCAGAACAGCAACAGTAAAATCGATATTTCTCACTCTAAACTACTCCAAATGACCTGAAATTTTACAGGCACCTCAAACACATCAATACCTATAACTTTCACGTTTTAAGAAAAGGCCAATTCGGCCTCTAACCATATGATCCCAAAATCGGACAGAAAGGGGGTTATGAAACCCTAACTTTTCACATTTCCTTCCAAACCCAAAATTGGTTGCAATTTCCTATCATTTACATCCACCAAAGTCATAACCCCTCATTACCAACCATCATAAACAACCACAACATCATGATCACATTAAACCAGAAAATTCATCAATAAAATAAAAACTTCACCATATCATCTCAAACCAAGAAATAAACTACAAATTTCCACACTTTAGCCACCACTAGGCACAAATTAAGCATCATTAAGTGTAGGAGGAAGTGTAATCACCACTTACCTAGTAAACAAGAGAAGAGGAGTTGTAGACCACCTTAGCTTCCTTAGAAACTTCACCAAACAACTTACTAGCACCTGATGGAAGGATTTTATGGAGTAGAAACTAGTTTAGGCAATTGTTTTTGGAAGATTTGAGCTAGTTGGAAGGTTGAAAATTGGAGAAGTTTTCTTCCTTCTTGAGCTTAAGAAAGTCGGCCAACATAGAGAAAGAAATGGTGAATTTTGAGTCAATTTTGAGATATTTAATCCAAGGGTAAGAAAGGTCAAAACAATGAATAGTTGTCTTAAGCTTCCTCCAATGACAAAGTGACACTTGGCACTTCATTAAATGCACTTCTATCCTTTAAGTCTCTCTCACATCAATCACTTCACATTCTCTACTTATCTCTTAACACCCGATAAACTTTACACAGTATCCGAAACTTAACCTTATTGGCCGAATTTTTCCGAACTTTTCGAACTAGTGGGGCCCACGTCCATTATATATCCGTAATTTCTCAAAAACTCTCCAACACTAGAAAAATCATCTAAAAACTATAATTACTCATAAAATCCACCAAGAAAATTTTCCTAAGCCAGAAAATGCAGAAAACATGCCATGAAAAATTCTAAAATCTAGAAAATGAAAATTACGGGTTCTCACATAGTGCATCTCCGATCTGTTAAGGAAAACAAAGGGAGTGGGTTGAGCTAAAGCTCAGTGAGGTTCCAAGTAAAACAAATAAGCACATAACCAAATATGGGCATAATATAACCAAGTAAACACTGTATAGTATAATAACAGTTTAATCACAGTTCAATTCAAGACTATGGGTGGCTTCCAATAGCCAAATCCCCTTGAACTTGATCATACTGGGGTCCGTTGACTCTCCGTCAATGTTTGAATTTCAAGGATATAAAGTCCGTAGAACTCCACTTCCTCCAATCTCCGTCCACCAGTCAATCCCCTACCGGGTCCGCACTCCATAAACAGAATTTAGCTAATACTCGAGTATACCGGTTTTCAGTATTCAGTAAACAGTCCCCAAGGTTTATCGGCCTTCTCGACCAAGCCCTTGCTGGCTCGATAGAACCGACTCACCTATGAGGTTGGGTACCCAAATAGTAGCAGTAGTTGGTGAGGTATCACCCAAACAACTCAAGTACAGTCACATATAGAGAAATCACATCTCATAAAACAGTATACAGAGCTCAGTGGAAAGTGAGGGAGGTCGAGTGCGATAAAGTACACTGTGAGAACCTGTAAATTTTTTTATTTCTAGGCCTTATTTTAATTATTTGCACGCCTTTTATGCATTTTCTTTGTTAGAAAATTTTCTAAATAATTTTTATGAGTAAATATAGTTTTTAGATGATTTTTCTAGTATCGGTTAGATTTTGAGAAATTAAGAACGTATATCGGACGTGGGACCCGCTAGTGCGGAAAGTTCGGTCAAATTCGGCCAATTAAGTTAAGTTTGGGATACTGGGTTTAATTTATCGGGTGTTATGAGATAATTAGAGGTTACCAAGTGGATTGGTGTGAGAGGAAACAAAGTGATATGCATGCATTAAATAAGGTGACAAGTGTCACCATATGATTAAATCTTGCATTTTGACTACTATTCACCTTTTTACCATTTTACTAAATAAACCAAAAAATTGATCAAAATCATTTCATTTCCAAGCTTATTGTGGCCGGCTCTCTCCAAGCAAAAGAAAGGAAAAGCTCTTCGAGTTCTTGCTTCAATCTTGCTCAAATCCAACAACTCAACCATTTAATCTTGCTTTTGTTCCATAAAAACCCTTAAGTGAGTGATTGTGAGGTGATTAGTGGAGAGGTTTAGAGGATTAAGGTGCTAAGTTGCTCTTTTCTTGAGTTGTTAAGGTGAGTAACCTAGGGACCTTTCCTCCTTCTCAATAATGTTTAATTGATGACTTATATGAGATGAATTGATGGATTTAGGTGCTATTTTGTGACTTTTGGTTGAAATAGGTGAATTTTCCTATTTATTCATGATTTTCTGTTTTCATATGATTAATGTTGTGTGGCCATGTATGATGGTTGGAAATGATATTGAAGGAAGCTAGAAGGTGTAAAGTGTGGTTAATTGCAGAAAATTTCTGCTTTGGAAAGAAATTTTGGAAGTTAGGGTTTCATTTCCCCTCATTCTGCCTGGCTCTGTTCATCATAGTTAGAGGCTGAATTAGCCTTGGGTTAAAACATGAAAGTTGTAGGGAATGATATTTTAGAGATGCCTGTAAAAATTTCAACTCAATTGGAGAAACGTAGCTTGTGAAAAGACTGAAATACCCCTGCTGCCCTGTTTCTACCCGAACTTGATAATTGCTTCTGTAATTGGTTAATTTGGTCGGGAATACTTCTGATTTGGTTATTCGTGCCTTCTTGAAAAATGTAGTCTGATGTCTTAGCTTTCGGATGGCTTTTGAATCACTTGATTTGGACTTAGGTAGCCTGAATTACGGTTCGTTAATCAGAATGCGGTTTGTTAACCTGTTTTTGCGGTTCTGGTTTAGTATATTGAATTTTTGACCTAGTTGCGCTATGAACTGGACTGAGTAGCCTTCTTCAACATTGTAACCCTACCTCTTAGCTTCGAAACGGTGTGTATTGTACCTCCATCCGATAATCGTACTGTCATTGGTGCCAAAATCGCAAAATGATGTCAAAAACTATTTTTATGGTTTAGAGCTTAATTCCATTTCCGGATTTCCCTGGTTTACTCTAGTGCTTTTACATTCTTATGGAGCCCTATTTTGGTAGTATTTGGAATTGGTTTATGACTTGTAATCGAGTCTTATTGTGCTTATTTGAATGTTTTAGGGCGTGACGGTGGTCCAAGACGCTCTTTGGGCGAAAGTTTATTAAATATCATTGCTTGCTTGGTGAGTATACTACTCACTTGTTTGTTTACAATGTGGCTTTATTATATTGAACTTGATGCCTTGAAGGCTTATTTGCACTGTTGAAACTGATTAAAGTGAGGGTGTACTTGATCGCCCTCACCCCTTTTGTATTATACACGACTGTCTACTGTTTCACTGTGGTACTTGAAATGTACATGGAAAACTGGATTTGGTGTCGTTTGGACGAGGATCCAACGGCTTTTACTGTTACTACTGAGCTCAACCCCATTGGTAGTCGATTGAATCGAGCCAGCGAGGGCTTGGTCGTGAAAGTTGACGAGCCATGGGGACTGTTATATGGAATCTTGTAGTAGTGAGACTCTTGATTCCGGTATACTCGAGTATTACCAAATTTGTACTGTATGGAGTTCGGGCCCGGTAGGGGTATGTTGGGTGGAAGGAATGGAAGTAAAGTGGAGCCTACGGTTGGTTACTCGTAAACATTGACGGAGGGTCAATGAAGTCCGATCAAGTATACAAGCAAGGAAAGGGGCTCTTGAGAGCCGTCTGTATCCTTTTACCAACTTTATTGATGTGTACTCTTGGCTTACTTTTATTAGATGAATTGGAATGAAATGCTATCTGCTTATATGATCTTCGTTGCTTGAGTGGTAGTGTCTCACTGGGCGTAAGCTCACTCTATTCCTTTTATTTTCCTTACAGGAATTTGAATACTTTTGGAAAGGCTATGCATGTTGGTTGCCGAGTTGAGCTTATGTGAATGTAATTTGAATAGCTCCTTTTGGGCAAAACCCTAAATGTATTTTGATCTAATTATCTCGCTTTTGTTTTGTAAATTACAAACGTATGTATATAACACTGCTTAACCCTGTTTATGGGTCTTATTTGGTTTGGAAATATTTTTCCGAGTTATATGACATGGCACCCACTACTCACCGACGGTTTAGTTTGCGTTTGGCTATTTTGTGACTTCGGCTTGTGTGAGCGCGTATTATTTTCCCGAAATGTCTTAGATCGTGTTTGCCTGCACCGTTAGTCCTGGCGAGAGCTGGGCAGGCAGTCCGCTAACCTCTTTGGTTCGCCTTAGGGAAAAGTGGGGCTGTCACAGGTGGTATCAGAGCCACTTCACGTGGTCTCTGCGCGGAGGGGGCTCGGGCCAAGTGATGTTATGGTCCTGCTTTCGTGAATGCGTCAAAAGGTATAAGTGCTTTTGAGCGTAAGCTATGAACTATGCATGTCATAAGTTTAAGGATCATTATCATGGGACTTGAGGAAGCAAGGTATGTATGTCGGGTAGGAATCTTTAATATGGATGATTTACGCTTGGGACCGGCCGGCTCGAGTTGTGAATCATCTTAGATGGGATTCTTGTGCCCGAATACGAAAGAGATGAGAGCCTAGGTTAGAAAGGATTGGGTGAACTAGAAATGTGATTCTATGGAGCTTCGTGTGGTTTGTTCGGGTATGGTTAAGCGTGATCAACCTTGATTAAGATATAAATGGTGTTGTTCTCGTAGATTATGGACGGAGCCCTAGGGGGGGAAGCTTTTCGTGAGTTCTTTTGTACTCGTGACCTAGTCTGTCTATAGTACTTTAGGAGGACCCCTTTTGTTTCATGGGATGACTTTGTATGTACTTGACTGACAGTTCTGTATAATTGCTTGATCCGGTTATGTGTTCTATGTATATGTGTTATGCGTTTAAATGCTCTACGAGGTAGTTGTTTTAGTTAATTGTCCTTGTTTAATTGTTCCTGTTTAGTGCTACGAAAAGGAGGGTTAGGTGCCCTTTAACAGTATATTTATTTTGTGACCTAGATCGACTTAGATTGATGGAAGGCACTCGTAGTGGACGCGGGGGTAGGCAACCCACGCCTGAAAGGGGCACTGGGGAAACCTCATCTGGACCTAACCCTGAACCTAGGGTTGATCCTAACATCTAAATAACGGCTA